>NC_141136.1:6308000-6610000 GCF_053477565.2 Lygodium microphyllum
CCTCCACATTTCATTCTTTGCTTGCAAAGGGTAGAGGTAGGCTCATTTGCACTTGTCAAGGAAATCTTTGAAGCTACTACTCTACCAATCAAGAAGCTTCCTCCTGATTTCTTCAGATATCCATAAGACTAGTGCAAGCAAGCATCTGCATGTGACAGTAGAGCATCTTGAAAAGAAGAGGCAGTTGTCATATTCCTGACATGCTATTATTTGTTGTTATGTACAAAACAACCTATGCAGTTGACGTCTGTTGCCACTAGCAAGATCTCATCGTGAGCATCTTGAAAAGAAGAGGCAGATGACATGTTCCTGACAGACTGTTGCCACAGCTCCATTTGTTGTTATGTACAACCGACCTATGCAGCTGACATTTGTTGCCACCAGCAAGATCTTGTCATGCCATCTCCACCAGATGCAACCATGACACCCTCATTCATCGCTATCCACATCAATACCCACACGGCATCCATGAAATTTCTCTCTAAGCTCTTCAAATCTTGAGGGATTTTGCTTCTTTTGGTCCCAGGAGCTTGTGGCTACAAGTACCTTTGAAGATTGGAGCATCAAGAAGCATGGATTTGAAGGAGGAAGCAAGAATGGAAGCATTGTATTTAGGGTAGCCATATCCATAGTGCAAGAACCTCAAGATTCTTCAAGTTACCTTCAAGTTTTGGTCCTGTGGGTTCAAGATTGGAGTCTACACAACCATTGGAGCTTGCTTACAAGTTTGGAAGAGCCTTTGATGCTTGGAAGGCATTATGGGGTACATTTATGGAAGATCTCCCTTCTATGCCCATCTATGTAAGCTGTGAGCTATTGAGAGCTCAATCCTTCCATTCCAATTGAAGAACTTTTCTTTCTCAAGCTCAAAGATTTCTCTCTTGGTTGAGCATTGCAACCATAGAGTTTATTGGAGTATAATGGAGCATCTGGGAGCACTCAAGAAGGGCTGAATCATTTTTTGATTGCCATCTTCGTCAAGCATCATAAGGTACTTGGTTCTTGAACTCTTATTCTCTCAAATTCATCCTCTTATTGAGCCATAACCAATTGCTTGAGAGAATGCAAGAGCTCAAGTAGGCATTAGGAGAGATAGATTTGATGCTTGTTTGCTATCCAATTCTTCACATTCATTTTGCTTCACTCTCATTACATTGGAATGGGTAAATTCATGTTGAAACTCATTGAGGATTATTGTTTCTACTTACCTTAACCAATTAAGTTGTTTTTTCTTGATTGAACCACTTAAATCATTTAAAAAATCCATTGTATAAGGGTAAGTCAGTAGTGAGTTACTGCTCGGTAAGCCCCTACCCTTGATCTCAAATTTCCATTCCATGCATTTCATGAACAGGTTCAATTCCTACTTCCAAATGCATCTCATGATGGGTGTTTAATTAATAAGTGTCTGCCATGTATATTCTGGGTGAGGAAAAGCACAATGCCACGTATATTTTGGGTGGCAAGACAAAAGAGGGGTGAACCCCCCCTTACCATCAAAGACCCTAAAGAGGCGCACAACTCGACTTGGGGTAACTTTGCCCACATTCCGTTGATGTGGAGCTCAAATTTTGCTTCCAGGTGTAGGTACCCTCTTGAAGAACTAAGATATTGACTTGGCACTAATGTATGAGATGTATTTGTTGATATATGAATGTACTTATTAATGTATACATGTACGGGATGTATTCACATGTATGGATATATTATTGACTACAAATCTATGGAAAATACTATTGAGGATGTATTTGTAGACATGAGAATGCATACGTAGTCAATGGCAGTGAATACAATGCTTGGAATGTAAGAGAGATGCTTATGCATGGGGGATTATGCTAAGAGATGTGTATGACATACTCAGTTCTAGAATAAGGTTTCAAACAGTGAATTTGGATGATTGGGCAATGTATTATGCCATGTGGGATGACCCTTCAGTCATGCATTGACAAGTTGATCCCTTGCAACCCGTTTCTTGACCCCCACATGGTGCTGTAAGCAATTTGCTTGCATTTACAGAAGTATACCTACTCCTAGGAAATGGGGTATAGGTCTTAGCCCACAACTCTTACTAAGGGCCTTGATAAGTTTGGGAGCTCTATTTGGACTCTACAAGATACTTATAGGTCAAAACAAGCCTTCTACAAGTGTAGACATGGTGCTAGACTGCACAGTACAATAGTACTTTTCTTATTACAGAAATTTTTGTATAAAACATGTGAGTGCATGCTCTGCTCAATTTGAAGAGGGCATCCTTGGCTTTGACTTGAATCAAAAAGTAGGTCAATCGGAGCTTCCTAGCTCAAGTTATGGGCAGAATAGTGACAGGTGGTCTAATGGGACTACACCTAACCATGGCAGGGTATAGGGGAAAAACCAAGGTCAATGAAGATGTTCAGCAACAAGTCAAGGATATATGAGAACTAAGGATTGAGAACAACCCTAAAATAGATTACAAGGAGTATCATCATGAAATTGGAAGCCTCAGTGCTCTTAATGACACTCTATGCTTACAAGCATGAGACAAGGCATAATCAAAGACATGAGGCTATTTTGGAAAGATAGGAGGCTATATTTGCAGGCATAGCAGCAAACAAGAAAGTCATGCTGAGATGATGAAGGAAATGCATCAAATGAGAGCCACCATGGGCACACTTAATGCCAATTTCTCTAAGTGGTTGGAGATTCAACTGAAGGGAAAAGAGCAAGAAGATCGGTCACATGCACATGCTGAAAGAACCATCTTCCCATCAGTTAATGCAAATTCTCAGGGCATTTTAGGAAGAATGGGCAGTCCTAATAGTAGCTTTGAGCTTGTCAAGCCTTCTCAGAGGTAAGAGGACCCATTAGGGAATGCATCACGGGGAAATTCTCAGCTTCCATCAACTCCCATGCCTTCAGCAAGGTTTCAACAATCTTCAGGAATCACTCTAATAATATTACCATTTTTGGCACTCAAAATGATCAATTTCAATTGGGGCAGTTTGGATAGGCCACTCCTCATGAACAAGAGTTGAGAGATAAGATTATATTCTCCAAGTTTAATGGCCAATCCTCTTCCCCAACTAATTGGTAGAATGGCTTTCAAAGCTTGAAGACTACTTTGATATTTTGCCAAGAAATGATGACCAAAAGATCCACTTGGAAGGATTTTCTCATATGTGGTGGCAGTATATTAAGAGGGAAAATCAGCAAGTTGATACTTGGGATGCATTTAAAGCACTTATGGTTCAAGTTTTTGTGTCTCCCATAGAGAAAGAGAAGCTTGCCCGACAGTGGTACAGATTAGAGCAACATGGCTTGATAGTTTGGGACTACACAAATCAATTTCTTAATCTCACGATGTATGTTGAGTCCATAAGTGATGATGCAAAGTTGCATAAGTATATATATGGCTTGGATCCTTAGTTATCAGCTGATGTTTCAGCATAGTCACCTTCTGATTTGTTCAAGGGTATTGAATTGGTTGAAAGATACTCCTATAAGTATTGTAAGGACACTTCAGTTCAGTCACAGTATGGACAACAAAGAGGCTTGTCTCAGCCATCTTTTGGGTAGCCTAGAGGGCCTACACTGTCCAATTTTGGACATGTTGTAAAGCAAGGTTAGTTTGGGGCTAGTTATAATGGTGGAAATATGCCATTTAGCACCCCCAAAGTTCCCACGTATCCCACCTTCAATGCCTCAAGGCAAACCAATAATTTTAGGGTAGTAAACAATGGCAAGGCGGCTGAGAATAAATAGGGGACAGCAAGAACAAGAATGTCTCAGCCTTTGGTGGTCAATGATCCATTCCCATGGATCTGTACAAAGAAAGGAAAGAAAAAGGACTTTTTTTCAAGTGTGGGGAAAAGTACACATCTGAACATGCTTCCAAATGTGCTTATAGAAATGCAAAGGCAAGAATCCAAAGTATGTTGGTCTTTGAAGACTCGGAGGATGACCATGAGGATGCAAGTGCCTTTGTAATCACTGTTGAAAATTATGAGACTGATGAAGAAATTGGGCAAGAAGTGTTCTTTGACCTTGCAGACACCTTTCCTTTTAACCCTAGTGGTCATGTATGTGTAGATACAGATAACAAGAATGGCTCACATGCTGAAGCCACTATTTGTACTATCTCCCCTCGATGCTTGGACAGGATCAAAGAGTCTTAATACTCTTCGTCTTCAAGGCAAGATTCATGGGAAAGATGTGTTTATCTTGGTAGACAATGGTAGCACACACAGTTTCATAAATAGAGTAGTCATGGATAGGCTGAAATGTTTTGCTACTGATTTACAACAACCATTGAGGATGCAAGTTGCCAAAGGGAGTGAAGAAATTAGTACTCAAATATGCCCAACTATACATATTCAGCTTGTTGAAAATTGTGGGCAGAATGCAGACTTAATTGCACTTGACAATAGACTTTGTGTTGGGTTGTGATTGGCTGAAGACTTTGGGCACCATTTCTATGGATTTCTCTTTGCTATATATGTGATTTTTCAATGTTGGACAGCTTGTTCACTTGCAGGGAATCCAAAATAGTAGTGAATTTTAGCTCATTACAGTCAAACAACTTAAGAAGGAGTTCAAGAAATGCTCTCAAATTTTTGTATTGCAGTTAAATAGGGAAAATACAAATCAGTCTAGCAATGTGCAAGATAATTCAACTTTAAAGGCTCTTCTTGACGAGTACAATGATTTGTTTCAGCTACCTATAACACTACCTCCCAAGAGAGCGGTTGACCATCCCATTGATTTGGAACCACACTCAAAGCCGGTGAATAAGCCTCCTTACAGGTTATCCAAATGTGAAAGAGAAGAAGTGGCCAAGCAAGTCAAGGATTTATTGGATATGGGTTTCATAGAGCCTAGCTCATCTCCCTACGCATCACCTATCTTGTTGGTCAAAAAGAAAGATGGCTCATTTAGAATGTGCATAGATTATAGAGATTTGAATAAGATCACTGCGAAGAACGAATACCCTATCCTCAGGGTGGATGACTTGTTAGATGAGCTGAAAGGGGCTAAATATTTTGTAAAGATTGATTTGAGATCCGACTACAATCACTACAATCACATATACATGCGTGAAGGGGATGAGATTAAGACACCATTCAGGACTGATCGGCTTTATTACTTCTTGGTTATGCCCTTTGGTTTGACAAATGCACCCGTCATTTTTTAGAGCCTAATGAATAAAATACTTCAGCCATTTTTATTCAGATTTTTGTTGGTATTTTTTGATGGCATTCTCATCTACAGCCATTCATTGGAAGCTCATCTATTGCACATGAGGCAAGTATTTGATGTACTTAGACAGCATAGACTCTTTGCTAATGAGTCAAAATGTTCCTTCATGCAGATTGAGGTAGAGTATTTGGGCCACATTGTTAGTGAGGTAGGCATTTGAGCTAGTCCAAAGAAAGTGCAATGTGTCAGAGATTGGCCTACACTTGCAAATACAACCTCGTTGAGAGGATTCTTAGGTCTCTCTTCATTCTAACATAGATTTATTTGAAATTATGCTACTATTGCAGCTCCTCTCATTGATAGGTTGAAGAAAGAAGCATTTTTTTGGGATGCCATTGCAGATAGAAGATTTAATCAACAAAAAGGTTTGCTTACTTCAGCCCCATCGATCTTGGTTTACCTTGATTTCTTTAAGGAATTTACCATTCAATGTGATGCCAGTGGGCGAGGTATTGGTGCAGTATTGTTGCAAGAACATGGGGTAATAGCTTTTGAAAGTCGAAAACTTGCTGAAAATGAGACGGTAATGAATGTTTATGATAAGGAAATGCTGGCTATTCTTCATGTAAAAAAGAAATGGCACCATTACTTGTATGGCATCAAGTTTAGAGTCAAGAGTGACCATAGGGTCCTCAAATATTTCTTATCTTTGAGTCCTGCATCATACTCGTAAGTATATCATGTGGCCAGAATAGGATAGAAGAAAATGACATTGGATTGAATAGGAGATTTGTCCCCTTGGCTACATCATTGGTGCTAATAGTGGACTTTACAATTGTGAGACCTATGGATAGACCTGTCACCCTGACCCATTCACACGATTCCCTCTTGCACTATGCCTTAATACCATTGCAATCAATTGTGGTAAGCACCGCATGCATGGCCATGAAAAGTACATCGTCCTCATCAAGCAAGTCCAATAGCTCCCAGCTACCGAAAGTGCAGTGTCCCTGTGTTCAATTATGCTATGCGTGCAGTCACAATGCAAAGGATGTCTCATACACCTTCACGTGTACTTCTTCTCAACATGGACAACTTTGCTTCATCCACACATTGTTACGAGAAACCACGCGGTCTTCTAACTATGTAATATCTAAGTATGCACGAGTACTCACATAATATATGCACCAAAATATATACACAGTTTGGGTCCTCAAGTGCAGGACAATACTCTCAGCTTGCTTAGAGTTTGACCTATCTCCCAAACTAATTGAACTATGTCTTGTGCATGATAGAGAAGACTAGCACTACCCCTAGGGAGAGACCACCTATGAGAGGTTTTCAATTACCGGTATTGAAGACTCCAACGAAAGTGTCGTTCGCTCTTCATCGACACCCAACTCTGAATTCTTATCCTTTATCATCCTACAAGCCCGCCAAGAATTGTCATGTGTCGAATCCCCAACAAACCAACACTTGGGCTAGCCATCAGTGCAATCCCCAACAACAAACAGCCCTACCACCAACTCCAACAACCCTACCACCAGCCACCTTGTCCCTAAAACAGAATAAACCGGGACTCTACATCTATTGACATTAGGACTTCATAGTTTTATTATCTCATCATTTGAGAAAAGTTCCCAGCTAACCGGGACCACCCTTCCGGACCTAAGTCACGTCCACCGCACTTTCCTCAGTTTGCTTTAGTTATCTAATTACCTACCACATTATGTTTTGACATGCAAAAGCAGCTTCCTTAATTAATCAAATTAACCACAGGTTCCTTCACGCAACTTAGTCACTGACATTAGATACATCATAATTTTGAGGTGGCTTGGCTTGTTTGCATAGAGTGCTTGGTTAGAGTAGCACTCCCTTTCGAAATGGCCGAAGCGTCTACAAATTGTGCATTGATGTTTACCTTTGTTTATGCAATTCTGTTCTTCATGATTAGTTAATCCACAACGTTTGCATTTAAGCCTTGAATTTCTTGTAGTGATAAAGACATTTTCATTCCATATTAGTTAATGTTTCAACCGGATTTTGATAACCATCTATATCACAACTTGCTTTGACCTCATCTTCATTTGGTGTTCTTTTCAAGATAGTTAGTTGATGTTTAATGCCCTTATATTTGTTCAAGTGACTTATGAGATCTTCTTTTGCATTGAACTTCAGATTATAAAGTTGCATTAGTAGCTTCACTTTGGAATGCTTGGATTTGGTGTTGAAAAATTTATTGAGCTCCTTCCATGCTAACTTTGCACTTGGAATACCATCAATTTGATGCATGCATTCATCACCTAAGCTTGCTGCTATGTATCCCAATACTTTCTTGTTGTTTTGTTTGTATTCCTCTCTTGAACTTGTTATGCCTCTCCCAATGATAATGCCCCATAGGCTCTTTCACATAAAAGATATATCATTTTTTATGGCCAAGTGTGGAACCCAAATCTTGTAAATTTATCAATGATATCTTGACTTGACATGAAGGAGAGGTCTTATTGGGCTTATAAACAAATACCCAATAGTGTCTATCTCCAGTTACAATACATGGTTTTTAAGAAGGCTAGATGCGTAGATTACATGGATTAATAAACTAGTTTCACATGAAGGCAATTCGCCTAATTCAGGATGGTGTGGGAATAAGAGTTTAAAACAAATCAATTTGTTGGAAAGACACATATGAATAGGGTTAAGGTGAACCGGTTCAAATAGATGTAGGTGTGAAATGGGGCTTTCTTTAACCTTAATGGATAAGACAATCAAATATTAAAAAAAAGACATTTTGAAGAGAATTCATGGATAGGTTGTTGTTGTTTTTTTGATAGTGCTGATTTGTCAAGGACGACAATATGCACTAAATGGACTTGACCTGGTCTAGAACATCTTCAATTAGCAAACTAATTGATTCTAAGGCTCCAACAAAAGTCTCTCTCTTCTCTTTCTCTTCTCTACCTCTGTCACAAGAAGTAGCTCCCTTGATTCACTGATAAGTTGTCTCCCTCCTTTGTCAAGCAACCCCCTTGAGCTACAGGCTTAAGCACAACCCTTAGGCAGGGGGATTAAGCTAGCCCCTTGCTTAATGGTAGTGAAAACAAAGTACTAGAAAAATATACTTTGAGGATTCTTCCAATAGTTCTAATCTTCAATGGCGGCTACTAAAAGCTTCAAAAGAAAATGTGATGATGACCAATAAAAGATTATCTCCTTATACCTTGCTTGAGTAGAGCCTTGAGCTTCTTGAGAAGTACCTTCTTCCTTATCTCAAACTCCTTCAAGCTTGGGCAACTATGGATGCCTTTCTACCTCATAGACTTAAGGAAACATGGTATTAGAGCTAGAAGACAAAGATCAGCTATGAGGGAAAGAAGAAAAAGAAGTGGAGATGCATGATGCTACCAAACAAACTCAATTGAATTCATAATGAAGCAAGCATATGAATTTATAGCTTTTCAACTTGCACACTCTTTTCCTTCTCTTTGCTTATGGGATGCATTCCATCCATTTCAGTGTGTCCTCTTTAATTGCCACCTCATCCATGCTTATCCATCCACATCTCTTAGACCTAGTTCCTATATGCATCAAATATGCTAACAAGCATGGCTCTTCTTATGCATGAGTGTTAGCCCTTGTTCATTGCATTATTACTCCCACCCAGAGGGGATTTATTACCATATTTTGGTAAGCGATGTGTGTAAACACACTCAAGATTGTCAAGGCACTTTTTTTCCTCTTTAGGAGGTTTTTTTCCCCAACCTTGTATTTATACTTGTTCACTTTTAGGGCATCCTTAGTCTTGTAAACCTTCTCTATTTGTTCACTCTTAATATACATTGAGTTGTGCTCTCGCAAGCTTCTTCTTCTCCAAGCTTTGTAATTGTATCCCTACAAGCCTAAATCCAACATGTTATGCTATAAGTATAAAATGAGAATGTTAGGAACTATCTAGCTCTAGAGGTTGAGTAGCTAGGACCATGACCAAAAATTCTAATGGCCATTGTGTTTTCCAAAAACATTACTTTGTGGGCATTATATTGTAATGCTAAGTAGACAATAAGCCTTCTAGGAGCTTTTATACAAAGTGTAGGCCATTATGCCTCATTTAAAGATAGTGCTCTGTAATACTACAGTTCATGAGGATCAATCATGCCCTGCCATGTCTGTGTTAGAAAACTACCAATAATCCTCAATCTTCTACCTCTTTCCAAAAATTTATCCTCATTTTCAATCCAACTTAAAAAGAAAAATATTAAATGAAAAGGAACATCCAAATGGCCAATGTATTTTCACAAAAGCTAAAGATAATATTACATTTTGTTTTGCATCATTCTCAAGTCTACTTAGACTACATTGCTTAATTGATGTCTCCTTAATGTCTTTGAGTTCTTTGACATACTCTCATTATTCTTTCCCAAAATTGGAAATTTAAGTCTCTCTTGAATTTGGTCAAATTCCTCATTGGTAAATTGGCAACTCTTTCTTAACATCTCTTGCTTTAATCAAATAAAGAGAAAATGCCACGGGTGCATCCATTAACCTATCATTTGGCATTTGGGTATCCATTTTAAGGTGTCCTTCATTATTCTCATTTTTAACATTAACTATGCCAAAACATAGCAAAAGCCTTTGTAATGATTGCTAAAAAATACTCCTCTCTCAAATTAAATAAAATTTTCAATAGAGAAGGCACAATATTGGACATTGTCTATTTCCATGTTGTTGACTCCAATCTATTGGACATTGTCTTGGGCATGAGCGGAAGTGTTTGACATGATCAAAGCTTGTAATACTAGTGGCTTCTCCTAGCATTGTTGATTGCACTTTAGATTCTAATATTTTTTTGGGAGGTTACTAACTCTTTGGCCGCACTCACAAGCTCCCACTCGTGGAATCAATCTCTAGAACAACCAATCACCCTTGCTACACTGCTAATTCTCCCTAGTCGGCTATTTTTGTAATGACCCCATTTTTTCACAAATAAATATTTCTTTTTCCTCCTCATACCTATTCGAGATTTAGAGAAGGAAAGAGAGACATAGACATTGAGCAAGCTCAGAGAACAGAGTACTCTCATGCTTCTTCTTCATTATTCATCCATCTAACTTACACACCTTACACTAGTGACATAACAAATGATAAGTCACTATAGGTCAAATGATCATCATACTACAAGAGTTAAGTCTAGTCTGCTTGACTTATTTAACACACACACATGCATGTGACATGCAACTAAGGTCTACAATTGTCATGTCAAGTATGACGGATAAGCTTGATTCTTCACACACTCTCTCAAGCTCAAGTCACCTCCTATATCCCAAGCATCAATCTAAAATGAGCAAACTTATCTCTACCAAGTGATTTGGTAAAGATACCCACCACTTGGTCTTCTATCTTCACATGGATAAGATCTATCTTGCCTCCAAGTACCATTTCCCTAATGAAATGGTAATGCACCTCTATGTGCTTCGAACTTGCATGATAAATAGGATTACTTGCTAAAAGCATATTGCTCATGTTGTCACAGTATAACTTGACTAGTTTATCCATATGTACTCCCGAATCATCTAATATCTTAACCAGTTAAATAGCTTCACATGCAGCTAAGGTTGCACCTTTGTATATTTCTTCAGTACTCAAGAGAGCCACAGTGGGTTGCTTTTTACTACTCCGGCTAATCATATTGCTATGAAGACCAAATGCATACCCACTTGTCGATCTTCTATCATATGCACATCTAGCCCAATTTGCATCACTGTATCCTATAAGTATTGAACTCTTTCTCTGCATGACATTTGAAATCCATAAAGTTATCTAGAACTTCATCTTAATGCTTCAAAATGTATATCCAAGGATACCTATTGTTGAATCATCCACAAATGTCACATAATACTGAGACCCTCCAAGAGATACATTATGTGCAAGTCCCCATACATCCAAATGAACAAGTTGCAAGGGTCTATTACTGTTCCGTGTATGTCTGACAAAAGGGAATCTAGGCTTGTTTCCCAACATGGCATGCTGAACATACATTTCCCAAATCAACATATTTGAATTTTGGTAGACTCGAAACAATCTCCTTATGCTGCATATTTTTTAGCCTTTGAACATCGGCATGTCTAATGCATTTATGCCACATATTTATATATTTGACACTTAAATCATCATGAGCAAACATTGTTGCTTTTAGCTTAGGAATATTTGCATCTCTTAACCCTCGGAAGACCGAGAAAAAAAATTTGAAAAATTGAAGTAGAAGACACAGCCCCAAGGCAAGAGGAAGACAGAGGACAAAGGCCCACTAACGAAAAGTTGAAAACACAAAGCATAGGAAAAAAATTCTAAATGTGCAAGGGAGGTGCACAAGAATAAGCACACATTAATATTTTTGCAAAAAGAGCGCCAAGCACATATAATTTATTTTGTAAAAGAGCAATGGGCTCTCTCCCATGCAAGTTGTAAAGAATAAGAGGCACGTGTTAAAGCCATGCTAATAGGAAAGGAGGAGGAAAAAGAGTGGAGGAATGGACAAAGGTAGTGGACCAAAAAGGGGATGGCTACCCAAGGAAGTGGTAGGGCATGAAAGTTTAAAAGTGAATGAAGAAGCTCATTCTTGGTGAGTGACCAAACTTGCTCTCTTCTTGTTTCTTGCTTCTTGCTTCATTCTTGTGTATGAGAGAGCGAGAGAGTGTGTGTGAGAGGGGAAGAGAGAGAGAGTGTGTGTGTGAGTGAGGGATCGTGGAGAAGCTCTTCTTCTCCTCTCTTCATCTTCTTCATCTTCTCCTTCTTCTCTTCTCATTTCTCACGCGCATGGGTAATGGAGCTTGAAGCTTGGATCTTGGAGATGGAGCTTGCATTGAGTGAATCATTATCATCATATTTTTTCATCATTCAGTGTGTTTCTCCACCTCTTGGATGGCGTCTCTCAGCCTCGGATGACCGAATCCTCACCATGGCCCTCAAACATTTGAGTCACCTTAGTCTCACTCGGACAGTTGGACTTGGATGCTTGGACTCAGACAAGTCCACTTGGACTCGAATGACCGAATCACTTCGGTCCACTCTGACAATCCGTGCTCAAATACTTAGATGACCAAATTGTCCACAAAGTTGCCTTTTTTTAGACTCAGACAGGCAACCCTATCCGAACCATTTGGAAAAGACAAAACCACCACTTAGATGGTCCGAGTCTTGGACTCGGATGAGCAAACCTACTACTTGGATGGATTGTCGAGATTACAATCTTTGACAATTTTGACCGCTTCAAGCTCTGCTAAGGCCAACATCTAGCTGCCTAGCAATCTAGGTTAGAACTTAGATCTACAGATGAGATTATAGAGCTAATTGTCATCAATACTTTAATCTAACAGTCCAGGAGGGACTAAAATTACTACCACCTACCATTTACCCCTGGTAGAGACTCAATTGGACTGCTTGGGCCGATCATCCATCAAATCACCTATCAAAACCCATGAGGGACCCAAAATTGTCTATTAGGAGTAATTGGATTCATGTGAAAGAGCTACAACTGCATGAAACTAATTGGTAAAAGTGTGGATGTGTTTGATTTCATCAAAGGTTACACTCTGCATCATGGACACTTAAGTGCATGTGAAAACTGAAAAGCCTGATTTGCACATCTCACATTGAGTCGCACTACTCAAGCGTGTAAGTGTGTGTACACTTGCAGATTGATTGGATTAACAAGGAATACACTAAAGGGGGTTAAGCTCAAAAACGAATCCATAAGTAGGAGTGCAACCTCAAAAATTGGACGAGTGACCCAAGATACCAGAGACAAAGATCTACGGAAGATAGAACCATCAGACCATTGAGGGAAGGAAGGACTAACCAAGATTAGAGACACATCTACGGAAGATAGAACCATCAGACCATTGAGGGAAGGAAGGACTAACCAAGATTAGAGACACATCTTTAGCTAGCCTAGTCAACTTCATTGAAATACTAGTGGGCCAAGAGACAACCACCACGGTAGGTACTAGTTTGAATGAGAATGACCTCGACCTCGACCTTGGCCTTAATATAGAAAGACACTTAGATGACATTGACTTATCACACGATATGACCAACAGACAAGGATAACACACCATGGAAGACTTGGAGCTGATATCATAGTTGATCTTGAGGAGGAGAGGAGGCTAGGAAGGATCGCACTGTAGTGCATAACGAGCTATAACCAGGAGCAATGGGCTCAAAGTTCATGCTAAGAGAGAGAGCTCAACGAGGTTCACATGATCCTAGCCATCTCAGTAGAAATAGAGCGGGAGGAAATGTTGATAGGGAGAGAGCCTTAGAAGCAGATCTTACAATAAGCGAGCTACTCATGAAGCGATTGCTAGACAACACTAGCACTGAGCAAAGTGGAGCAACCTAGGTAGCATCATTGCTAGCTGGGCTGGGAGTCACCCCAAATACCAAGAGCCAAACAAAGATACCCATAGTTGCCAAGAAACTTGACAAATATCAAGCAATAAATGACCCCTACAACTTCATCGAGTAGTTTGAGCAAGTGTGTGAGGCTAACAACCTCATGGACCCTGCTCAATGAGCACAACCATTCGGTCTTTGAAGACGAGGGATGAACTTGGTTTACTGGTCTAGATAACGTCAAAAGCAATAATTTCAATGATCTAAGGATCTCTTCATCAAGAGATTTTCAGAGGCAATATACTCTAACAACCTCATTGTTAAGTTGATGAATGCTAGCCCAAAAGATAAAGAGGACATACAAGACTATGTCACTCATGTGAGGGGTCTTTACAAGAGGATACCTACAAATGAGCGACCCAATGAGAGAGCGGTCTCCACCATATTCATCAATGGGATCCACAACGAAGAACTCTATACGCCTTAGCAAGAAACTCAAACATGCAAAGGGATGTGCTGGCAAGAGTTTTTGAGGAGGCTATACGAGTGGATGACTTGCTTAGAGAGAGAAGCTCTAGGGCTATGCAGCAACAAGAGAACAATGCATTTAGAAATGTTGAGAGAACTGTAGCACTTAGCAAATGATTAATCCCTAGTGAGCAAGATAAAGAAAAGGATATCAACTAGACCCAAGCTATAGCTGGTCTAAAGTTAGAGTTGAATAGACTACATGAGTCATTGCAAAGGCTAGTGTGACCTCACGTGTAGTGTGTGCATAGTGTGTGCATTGTGGAGGGAACCACCTACCATCTGAGTGTCCTGATCCTAGATCCCACTTGTGCCAACTATGGAAGATTCATGCATGACACTATGCACCACTGATTTCCAAGACAGTTACCATACTAGCAACCCTATGATCAACCATACTGCGGAAGATTCGGGCATGATGCTATGCACTGTCAATTGCCAAGACAATTACCTTACTAGCAGCCCTATGCTTAGCCATACTACCCATGAGTTAGGCAACCTAACTTTGGTAGAGGACCCCCTTTGTCTCTATTTGCACCTAGCAATTCAAAGCCAGCCACTCTAAGGATTGACATCAACCCAGACATCAACACAACAGCAATCCCTAGACCATCAAGAATTCCTAGACCACCAGGACCTATAGGACCTAACTTTAAAAGAGGAACCCCTTTGGCTCTACCCACACCTAATGATTCAAATCCAACCACTCCAAGGACAACCCAACAAGAATCCCTAAACCACTAGGACCTATAGTGACCCATCCATCAAGCCATGGTCCAATGTACTTTTTAGAGGAACCACTAGAGGAAGGCTTATACATGAACCCTTATGTCTCTTATGACAAGGAGGGTAATCCCATACTGATGGAATTTAGGGCTGTGCCAGTCATGGCTTTAGGTAGAGGGAGAGGTAGAGGCCTAGGAGGAGGTCAAAACCATGAGCCCTTAGCATGTTGGACGTGTGGCCATCCAAGGCATATCTCATCTTATTGTCTTAAAAAGGAGAAAGCAAATAGAGAGAAGGCCAATTTGAGGTGTCTTGAATGAAGAGTCACATACCTATTTACTAATTGCCCTAGGTAGAAACCCTCCATTAGTTCAACAATCATGCCATTTGTGCCGCTCAAACTCTTTTGTGTCGAGTCACCTGATAACAATGCCACACCTATCCCCATAAATGTCATGACATGAGCCCAAGCGAAGCAGGTCGATATTTCATTACCTTGACCTAGCAACCTAGATGTAGCCTCTATGGGGAAGAAGAGCGGGCAAAGGAGAAGAAAGATGACCGATGAAAAAAAACACTCAAAATAGATTGCACAACCATCTTAACAAAGGGAAAGTAGGTTATTGATATAGAAGCAAAAACATTTGCTCCTAAGACAAGGGAGAAGGGAAGTGCTAAGGTTGGAGACTACCCTAACCCCAACCAGCAACTAAAGGCTATGGATAAGGTCAAAGAATGGATAAAAGAAGCATAAGCTCACTTGCAAGATGTTAAGCCTATTGTTGAGAACAAGATCAATGAACTCTCAACCATGAGCCCATTAGTCTCTCCCACATACTTGAGAGAAGGAGAGGCAACATCACCACATGCATAGCTGCATAGGTACAATATGGATGCCATGAATAGATGAACTGCCTAAAAGCATTGGTAGGAAGCTCATGAAGCAGAGAAGGGAAAGATGGTTGGAAATTTTCTCACCACACTTATATCAACTCTTATAACATTGCTACTGGGAGAATTGCTTAGGCAAAACCTTGCACTGTGGTGGCAAGTGTTGATGCAATGGGTAAAATGAACCACAAGACTTTCTCGACTATGACGATGTGACACATATATCAAGCCTAATGCTAAACCCAATATTTAAGTCTCCAAAAGTGAATGCCTTTTGGAAAGGCATTGAGATGCACACAATCTTACCTATCATTGCCCTAGGAGATACAATGCAAAAGGGGATAATAGACACATGATTAGGAGTTAGTGTACTTAGGCATGCAGTCCTATAAGCTTGGGGAAACCCACTGGTAGAAACTGCACGATTCAGTATCACTCTAGTGAATGGGATGAAGGTCAACAGACCCTTTGGAGTCCTAAAGGATTGGCCTTTAAAGATAGCAGGAATTCAATTCTCCGTGAAATTCATAGTCATGAAGGGAGTGGATTATGATATCTTGCTAGGTAGACCTTGGATAAGGAATGCCCAAGTGATAGAGGATTAGGGTAATGGCATGATATTCTTAGGCAATAGATCAAAGGCAGTCCAAGTAGATATGGACACTTGGGAAACCTCACCAATGGACCTAGATGCCATCTCTGCCAGGCAACCATTGATCTTCCATTCTTGAATGATGAGGATGAATATAGGTAAGCATTAGATTGAGCTAGCAAACCCAACAAAGCCACAAACTACCCACATTGCCCTTATGCATGATGGCTAGGAGTTCAATCAATCAACTGACACCAATCACCTATCATGTCCCAACTAACAAATTGGAACTCCATAGAATCCTCGAGTACCTGCCAAGTGGACTAGCTGGTGATCCAACTACAAACCTAAAGCTCCTCAAGGATCTCATGGAGAGTAAGGAGTGGCGATGGACTATGGTGCATGACTTCAACCTGTTATACAATTGGGCTCTCATTACAAGTGAGAAAAATCTTGAGGACAGGAATCGTGAAAACAATGCACAGTTTGAGTATGAGGATTCTGATGATGAGTACGAAGACTATTGTTCCATCAATAAGGAAATCGAAGAGGAACTGGAGACCATAGAATATGACACAGATGGAAGAGCGATTGAGAAAATTAGAGTAGACTCTAAACCTCGAGAGATCAATGTTTTTAGAGTAAACGAAGGAGTTGTCAATGTTTTTAGAGATTACTGTTTTTAGAGTAAATGAAGGAGTTGTCAAGGCAGATTGCGACTGAACTTGGCTAGAATACTTAGAGGTAGTAGATTATGAGCAAGCAATATTAGTTTAGCCAAGCACCACATCGTTATTTGGAGTGGAGTTATCCTCAAAGCCACAACTACCAGGGGAGACTCTCTTCCAGTGAGGATTGTGAGTACAACTTCGAGTTAGAGGAGGTAAACTCTGATAGCGACCTCAAAATGCCTTAACCACCTAGGACCAAATGCACCAAGGGGGACCTCCCAGTCCACCTAAGGCACAAGAGGCTAAAGGAAGAGAGAAAGAAATAGACGAAGTCTTTAGAAGCTGATCACGACAAAAGAAATCCCAAGACCTGCCCAATCGCTTCACAAAGTTTAAGAAGGGTGATCAAATAGTGGTGTTAGTAGGACCAAGGCAGAAAGGGAAGGCAAGAGAACCCATTGAAGGACCAACCAAAGTTAAGGAAGTCAACATGGAAAGGGAAGGGGACAATCGTGTACATAGCGGAAGGAGAAAGAGGCTAATCTCATAAATCTCTTAAGGGAATTCTCCAACATGTTTGCATGGTCCTTAGATGAGTTGAAAGGAATAGATCTGAGTATCGTGACTCATAATATTCCCATGAACCTGATGTGCAGTACTAGTTAATCAATGACCATATGCAATGAATCCTAAGCATGCACATGTAGTGAAGGTAGAGATTGATAAGATACTAAATGTAGGATTCATTTATGAGATAGAGCACACTGACTGGGTATCACCCATAGTGATAGTCATGAAAAAGAATGGAAATTTTTGAGTGTGCATGAATTATAAAAAGGTCAATGCAACTAAAAGAGAGACAACTACCCATTACCATACATTGAGCACATGCTAGAGAGAGTGGTAGGAAAGGAAGCCTATAGTTTCTTGGATGGCTTCTCAGGCTATAGCCAAGTGCAAGTCCATTTGGATGACAAGCACAAGATGGCATTCACTACCAAATGGAGTGTTTGTCTACACAGTCATGCCATTTGGGCTAACCAATGCCCTACTAGCTTCTAGTGCCTCATGTGTGCCATCTTCAAGGACATGCTTAGAAAATGGATGGAGGTATTTGTAGATGACTTGTACGTCCACACCAATTGGAAAGAGCACTTAGAAAGGCTACGAATAGTCTTTGAACGGTGTAGGCAATAGGTCTCTCACTGAACCCCTTAAAGTGCCAGTTTTGGGTGAAGCACAGTTGTATTTTAGGGCATGTTGTATCAAGGAATGGGATAGCCACAGACTCCTTGAAAGTCAAGGTAATTTTAGACCTTTTTCCTTTGACCAATTTCAAGGAAGTCCAATGCTTCTTAGGCCACACAAGGTACTATTGGCGGTTTGTGCTGAACTATGCATTGATTGCTAGACCTTTGTACAAGCTATTGATAATATTTAAGTGGACCCAAGAATGTTAGCAAGCCTATGAAAGGCTTAAATAGGCTCTAACTTTAGCTCCTACTTAAGAGCCCTAGATTGGTCCATTATCTTCAATGTGCACATTGATGCATCAAAGTTTGCCATGGGGGTAGTGTTGTGCCAACTTGGTGAGCATAACCTTCATTATTCATTGAGCTTTGCTAGTAGATAACTCATTGATATGAAAATGAACTATTCCACTACAGAGAGGGAAGGTTTAGCCATGGTGTTTGTTGTGAAGAAGTTTAGACATTATTTTCTAGCAACACCCTTTAATTTCTTCATGGATCATCAAGCATTCCTTTATTTGGTGAACAAACCCTATGAAATAGGACATATTGCTTGATGATTACTTCTGCTTTTTGAATTTTACTTCTACTATGGTAGTACGCAAAGGCAAACACATTATATGGCATATCAAACGTCCCACATAACCATAGGTGAAGCGGCTAGATAGGGCATCCTTGATGACCTACTAGATGCACATCTTTTTAGAATGTCTAGTGCGAACAAGACTTGTTTAAAGCAGACCTCACACCATATTGGACACATGAAATAGTCCACATCCTAGAGAATGGATTGCCTGAATGACCCATAGAAAAAGCTAGGTTAAAGAGACTAATTTTGAAGATCCAACCCTATTAGTTGATTGCCAGTCAATTATATCGGTTAGGATAGGATGGACTTTTAAGGAGGTGTATATGCAAACATGAAATGCACGATGTGCTCATAGAAGCACATGTAGGGTTGATGGAGGACATTTTAGTGGAGACACCACAGTACACAAGGTGCTCTAGTCTCTTAACTATGGTGGCCTATGGTATTCCATAATGCAGTTAAGTTTGTGAAGCACTGTGATGAGTGCCAACAAACCAAAGTCCCTATTAGTAAGAACAAAATGAAGTTGACCCTAGTGATCGCATGCTAACCATTTGAGAAATGGGGAATTGACTTCATTGGTCTAATCAGCCATATGACACATTACTCATAAGCCAAGTACATCATTGTTGCCACACAGACTATCTCACCAAGTGGGCAGGAGCTTGACCAACTCGCAAAAATGATGCTAGGACCATGGCCAAGTTCCTTTGGGAGCAAGTAATCTCATGGTTCAGTTGTGCCATAGAGTTGGTTAGTGACCAAGGTACACACTTCATCAATGAAGTGATTGCTCATTTGTTATCCACGTTCTTAACAATCCATAGAAAATCCTCACTATCCTCAAGCTAATCCATGAACAAGATCTTAGTGAATGTCCTAACAAAAGTGGTCTCTACTTCATGTGGTGACTGGGACAACAAGCTCATGGTAGCTTTATGGGAATATAGGATGGCCTACAAAATGGGCATAGGACAGACCCGGTTCAAATTGACTTCCGAAACTGAAGCAATTCTACCAATGGAATTCTTTATTCCAAGCTTCCAAGATTCAGAATAGTAGGTGAGGAGAGATGGGAGGGCAAACAAACATGGACAACTCATTTGGTAGAGCTAGAATGCCTATTTGAGACTCGTCTCATTGTAATCCATGTCCTAATCTATGAGAAGGTGTGATGCAAGAGTTGGTTTGACAAGCACATCAAACAACAAGACTTTGACCAATGAGACCTAGTCTTATTGTACTCTGTTAAGGGACACAAGAAAAAGATGAAATTCAGGGGATTGGGACCTTTCAAGGTTCGCAACATCAATAGAATAGGTAATGTAGAAATTGAAACCTTAGAGGGGGAGGGCATAGGCCTTTTATGAAAGTCGCATAAAAAAGTATTACCCTCTGTTACATCCACTCTGTGAACCTCCAATGATAAAACCACCAATGAATGTGAGAGCTGCAATTATCACTGAAATAGAGGATGAGGATGAGGAAGCAATAGCACTAGCCTACGTGTGTATAATAGTGAGTGCTCAAAAGGCATACACCTTTGACATGCTAATTGATGAGGGAGTTGACTATAATATCTTAACATATGATCACTAGACCTATTGGTCAAACCCCAATTGAAAGCAACCAATGTAAAACTCAGCCCATTTGGGGGGCAGTCCTATCCACTCTTGAGGAAGTGCAAACTAAAGGTTCCTATCAAGGCTGAGAGCCTATTTATCATCTTTTATGTACTACCTAGCAAACAAAGTATTGGCAATGAATCACTCTTGGGTCGCGTGTTCAAAAAACAAGTTCTCTGTAATGTTGACTACGACTCGTAATGCATCCACCTTGCCATAGGCAATGTTAGAATAGTAACGACTTTCAGTAAGGGCACCACAGCCTCCCAAAATCTTGTAGTACCACCGATAGTTAACCCTAGTGTCAATCCTAAGAAGGGGGGTAGTGCACCACAATGTATACCCATTGTGAAGTCCCACCAACATCTAGAAACCACACCCAAAGCTACAGATCAAACAATCAAATGGGTCCCCAAGTGTAGACCATAGCCTCATAAAAGCTAATCATTAGAAACTCATAGTTTTCATGCTTCACACTCTAGACCTAAATGGAGGAGTTGGCGCTCCTATGGTACTTAGGTGATTAGGCCATGTTGGGTCCCAAAAGCCGTATTACGTGCCCAAGGTTACTATGAAGGTAGCACCGTGGTGTGGCTACCCAAACTCACATATGACCCTCAATCCTAGGCTCCAAAAAATAATGCCTAGAAACGTAAATCAAAACAGGGTAAGAGAAAAGCCAAGAGGAAGGGTGCTCAATCCATGAGTGCTCTAATGGTCTATTTACCAAAAGCTCAACCAATTGTTAATGAGCAACCAATCATCAATGAGCTCCCACCTAATAACTCTGATGTGGTCATCACTACACAATCCGATGGCAAGGTGTCAACCAAAATTCAAACCCAATCAACTTCTCAAACCATGCTTACCAAACTCGATGAGAATCCCAAAGTAGAAACACCATGGTACCAACCTGTCTAGTCCAATTAAACCAAAGCCACCAGTAGGCCTTAAGCCGTTGCAGCAATGATGATCCATTCTTCAATTGGCTTCCAACATGTCCATGGACATAGGAGATGACTTAGTAACGTGTATTCGACGATTGGACTCAACTTTCACATTGTTTGCTAGAAGTTACAAACACTTCGACCTAGGCCTACTTGACGAACATGTAGCAAATGAGGTACATTCCTTGTCGTGTTCTTGGAAATAATACAAATTCATCTTCACAAAGGCCTCCACCATTGCAGAAGAGTTGATTGTCAATGAAATTTCAAGAGAACAAGCCTTAAGCCAATGCTTAATCACATCCTTCCAAGAAGAGTAGAATTCCCATGCCACCACAAGAACTTGTTGAGCTCCAAAAATTAGTTGAATCTTAGTCCAATTTGTTATGTAGGTGATATACTCTGCTCATTCAATGGGCACAAGAGGGTTATCAAATCATGACCAATGTGAAGCAACGACGTGCCATCAAGAATTTCGAGTATGACCAAACATATGTGGCTCCAACTTCATTTAGGGTATTAGCAATGACAAGAAATCAACCATTAGAAGACAATATCATGCCACGTCCATACTTGGATAGGATCCTAACAGAGGAGGAACTCCACATTGCAAGCCGAATAAACTCAAGTGACCATTTGACTAATGTATTGACTTATATCACACATGTGGGCATTCATCCACATGATATGGATTGTCATGCGACATTAGAGTATAATCCAATCTTTTACGAAACAGTGAGGCACACAAGGACACACTAAATGCCCTTACACCTTTACTTCCACAATCCTAGGAAGGATTTTCATCATTTCCAAGGGGAAGGGGGTAAAGTGGAAGGTGAATGAAAAATCAAAATAGGAGTTGAACTTCGAAAGAAAATAATGAATCGAATTTTCTTGTTCTTTTAGTAACAATTCTCCATAAAGTTCTTGCATGGAATGTATGGATTGATTGACATGAAAATTTTCATTTATTGGTTTATACATTTCACCATTTGATAGTGTTTCTTTCTAATCACTTTACTTTTTATGCAAGAAATGTCCTTCAAAGAGAACTCATTGTGGGCTATTGTACGGTGAAATGAACCCAAATGGCAAGGTAGCAGGATAAAACCAACAAGCTCCAATTGTCAGAGTAAGAACACAAAAAAGAATTCTTAGCCACTAAGATATTCACTTTCAACTAGTTGAAATATTGTAGCATCCATAACCTAGAGGAGCTAGTGACATTGGAAGAGGCAATCAACAGATAATATACCAGTGCAATCTTGCTAAGTACTTAGAGAAGGTGGGCCAAGACATAAAGCTAAAGATGAGGAGATAGGGAGCCAATATACGAAGGGGGGCCAGACTTTTAGCAAGACCATGATGAGCAAGAGTAGCCACATGAACCAAGGCCCCCAATGCAAATCCAAGCACAAACAGAAGAGCAAGGTGAGAAAACCATACCTTCCAAGAGAATGGTGGAAATGAGGCACAAGCAAAAAGTAGAGGTAGAGTTAGCACGAAGAAAACTCCAAGCCACAAGCTGCAACAAGTTCCTAATGTGTCCATTCCTCAAGGAGAGGAGTGCTATCCTATGAGTTGGAACCAAGGACTTGCAGTATGGGAGTAGTGGGAGAATCGCAACCGACCCTTTGAATTTTCCTTCTTCTTCCCTTGAACATTGGACAAAGTGTTATCTCCAAGGGTAGTGGAGGAAGTGATAAAGCTCTTGATAAGGTTGAGTGAGCTTGCAAACTATTGGGAGTATAAGGTGATGGAGGTAACCAGGAAAGTGGAGGGTTATGAAGCACAACCAAAGTGGCGAAGAAACATTTGGGACTCTAACTTAGATATCTAGATGGCATTCTGTAACACACTACTACACAAGAGGAATAATCCTACCTACATACCCTATCCATGGAGAATTGGAGTTGATCAACTAGGAGGTGCATGGTAGGTACGATTTCCCTAAGATCTAAAATGTGAACGCCACATCTCTGGAGGAGTGCTTAACCTTCAAAGTGAGGGACCTCCGCTCATCCATAGAACACTTCCTCAAGGAATTCTCTTCTTGGCCAGATCCTACCTTCATCACCACTTGTAATTATCTCCGTCTCTTGAGAATCTTATAAAACAAAAACCTAATGTAGAGGAAGAGCGATTACCACTTCTCTTCGTTGCCATTAATGTAGGGATATATAGTTGCATAACGACCTGCCTCATGATGAGAGCTACCTTTGCCAGTGTTTTGTATGAGCTTATTAGAAGATATGAGCGATTGTAGGTTTACTGGGTATAACCACCCCTTTTTGTGTACTTCTCAATGTAAGAATCAACTTGAAGCACTATATGCAAAGCCAACCTTTCTTAAGCAAATCCCTCAAGCCTTGGCCCCTGCCCATGAATGGGATGCCACTTAACGTGCTCTCTTGTAACCAAAAAAAAGAAAAGAGAAAAAAAGTGAAAAAGAAAAGAAAAGAAAAATCAAATCCCTACATTTGTACTCTAAGAGTGTCACAACCATTGCACCTAGGGACCACCCTAGCCCCTCCCCCACTCCACAACTTAGGGCATATCAAGGGTAGGACATTTTGATAGACCTATCTCCCTAAGTCACACATAGCATCGTGAATGAAAAATCAAAATAGGAGTTGAACTTCAAAAGAAAAGGATGAATTGAATTTTCCTATTCTTTTAGTAAAAATTTTCCACAAAGTTTTTGCATGGAATGATTGATTGGCATGGAAATGTTCATTTCTTGGTTTATACATTTCACCATTTGATAGTGTTTCTTTCTATTCACTTTAATTTTTGTGCAAAAAATATCCTTCAAAGAGAACTCATTGTGGGCTATTGTGCATTGAACATGAACCAAATGGTAGTGGAATAGGATAAAACCAATAAACTCCCATTCTCAGAGGAAGAACACAAAAAATTATGCTTAGCCATTGAGACATGCTATCATGAAGGAAAAATACTTTGATATTTTTGTACTTTGGAATCATGTTAATTCTATACCTAGTAATTTTCAGCCCTTGTAAATTCAGCCCTTGCCTATGTAAATGTGCCTGTGGGAGCTTTCGCTCAATCGCCAAGACCCACGGACTGCTTATTGTTTCAAGCGTTCCAAGCGAGCTCTAATGGCTATCTCTCACCTAGCTGATGCACCGTCGATCCTACGAGTGTAGTGAGCTTACCTTAGTGCCGATATGAGTTGCCTCCTCTCTCACACACGCCAGTAGCTCCACAATCCTAGATGCAAGCTCAAGCATCCTCAAGCCTCCTCCACCTCCAAGCTCCATCCTCCATAGCCGCGCACGCAAGAAGAGAGAAGAGAAGAGAAGAAGAGAAGAGGAGATGGTGAAGAGCTTCACCCTCTTGATCCCTCACTCTCACACACTCACTCCCTCACACTCTCACACTCCCTCTCTCAAGAGCACACACAAGCAAGATGAAGAGAAGGAGAGAAGAAGAAGAAGACTCTTGTTGCCACACACCAAAGAATGATCTCTTATTCACTTTTTGAACTTTATATATACAAACCCTAAAATCCCATGGGCACCCATCCCTTTTTTACATGACCGGCCATTGTGGCAAGGTCCTTTTTCCATTTCCCTCTTCTAGCCTTATGCCTTTAGCCTACGCCCATCTAATATTTTACAATCGGCACAGGAGGGAGCCTGGCACTCTTTTACAAGAGTTTTTTGAATTTTTTGAGGTGCCTTTTCATTTAAAGTTGTGCTTTTTGTCCCGGTTCATCTTTAGAGGCCGCCTGCGTGTCTTTGCTCTTTTTCCATCTTCCTTTTGCTTTTTCCTCCATTTTCTGTTTTGGGAGCAAGTCTCTATAGGTAGCACAGCTGGAAAGTGCAAGAGTGCCTTGTCTCAGGTTGAGACGCCCTTCGCGATGAAGCAAGAGGGTAGTATATGTTGCGAGAAAAGGCTTTAGCCCTTGGTGACCCTGTTTTTTTGATTTGGGGCCATTTCGGGGCCTGTTTTGGAGGCGGAAGTTTTCTACACGAACTCAGGAAAAGGCCCTGTTTTATGCTGTGCGACCACTATTCTACAGGTCGGTGAAACGTTACTATAGAAATTGCATCGTATGCCTGTGCGCAGAGACATTGGGAGTTACAGAATCATCCTTGTTGCCTGTTGATGCAAAATCGTCACTAGGAAGTGACTGTGTGGTCAATTACCACTTTCGTCAGTTCTGCAGATTTGCCCTTGTGAGGCTGAAGCTGTGTTCTTTGCAGTGACAGAATTTTTTGCAGTGTTCTGTAATGGCGTCTGATTCTCTTTCACAGATTGTCACTGAAAAGCTTGACAAGAACAACTTCCAAGCATGGAAGTCCAGAATGACGAATTTCCTTATGGGAAAAGGATATTGGAAATTTGTTGCAGGAAATGAAGAAGAACCAGTTCTTCCTGATGTTCCCAATCAACAGAAAATGCAGGCATTTAAATCATGGCATGAGAGAGCCAGAAAAGTTATGTACTGGCTGTCTATTAGCATTTCAGACTCTATGATTGTGCATATTCAGGATGCAAGTACGCCAAAGGAGGCATGGGATACTCTGTCAAAAATCTATAGCACAAATACTCAAGCCAGGAAAATGCAGCTCAAGCAAGAGTTGCACAATGTGCAAAGAGAAAGTATGAGCATCAATAACTACCACATGAAGGTGAAGAAGATTGTAGATGCACTTGCTTCCATTGGGTCGCCAGTGGAAGATGATGATTTAGTTTCTGTGACCTTGAATGGTCTAGGAAAGGATTATGCACAGTTTCGAACATCGATTTCCGTCCGTGAAAGATTTCCTGATTTTGAGGAGTTGATTGCTCTTCTAATTTCTGAGGAGCAGAGAAATGGTGGTGCATCTTCTTCAGGAGGAACTTCAAAAGAAGCTGTCTTCTACTCAAATGCTGGAAGAGGTAGAGGCAGAGATAGAGGAGGCCGATCTGGAGGCCGTGATAGAAATCAGAATATGCAGCAAACTCAAGAAAACCAGTCCTATGGAGGAGGACGTGGTAACTCTAGAGGCAGGGGGAGCCAAAGAGGTCGTGGTGGATGGCAAAGAGGCCAAAATGCAAACAATAATGTTGAATACTACTACTGTGGTAAAATGGGTCTTATGGCTAAAGACTGCTATAAAAAGCAAAATGACATCATGAATGAAAAATTGCAACAAGGGAATTATGTATCTTCTAGTAGATAGGGTGATGACAGAAATGAGCATTTGTTTATGGTGGAGCACATGAACAATTCTGTGACAAGTGCAGAAGAAAGCAACGATGTATAGTATGTTGACTCAGGTGCATCAAACCACATGACAAGTCATGCAGAATGGATGGAGGATGCAAGGAAAATGGAAAAACCAGGATTTGTGGAGACTGGTGATGATACTGCACATCCTATTGTGCAGATTGGAAAAATTCATTTGTCTATGTAGGATGGGAAAAAGAAATACCTGTCCGATGTATTTCATGTCCCGAATATCACCAAGAATTTGGTTTTTGTTGGTCAAATGATTGAGTAGGGCTTGCAGGTCAGATTTAACCCTCATGAATGCTTTGTTGAGGATATGAAAAATAAAGGTCGCTTGATAGCAAAAGGAAAGAAGAAGGGCAGAATGTTTACGTTGGATGCAGACAAGCCTGAATTGAGTGCAACAATGTTTGCACATGGGACCGGTGTAGTTGCAGATATTGATATCTGGCATAAACGCATTGGTCATGTTAATGTACAGCGACTTAAATCAATGCAGGCCCAAAATATTATTGCAGGATTGCCTAAATTCAAGGTTGTAGAAATGCATAAGGTATGTGAAGCCTGTCAATTTCGAAAACAGGCAAGGAAACCATTTCCTAGATATGTTCAAGAGAGTAAGAAGCCATTGAAATTAATCCATTCTGATGTGTGGACTACTAAATCTGCATCTCTTGGAGGCTGTCATTATTTTTTCACTTTTATTGATGACTATAGCAGAAAAGTTTGGGTGTATTTTATGAAAAAGAAAAGTGAAGTTTTTGGGCATTTCAAAACTCTTAAAGCTATGGTTGAAAAGGAAACAGGCCTGCAAATAAAATGCCTAAGGTCAGATGGAGGGGGAGAGTACCTCTCAAATGAGTTTGCAAGGTTCCTGCAGGAGCATGGCATAAAGCAACAATATTCATGCAGTCATACCCCACAACAAAATGGAATTGCAGAAAGGAAAAACATGCATATTGGAGAGGTATCTCGTGCCATGCTCAATGAAAAAGACCTGCCAGATTTTTATTGGGCTGAGGCAATTGCTACAACAGTCTACATAATGAACAGGACTCCCACTGCAGCAATACATGGGATGACTCCAGAGGAGAGGTATACTGGTAGGAAACCAGATATTTCTCATTTGAAAATTTTTGGTTGCATTGCCTATGTTCATGTGCCAGATGAGTTGAGATCCAAGTTGGATCCAAAAGCTGAGAAGTGCATCTTTATTGGTTACTCTTTGCAGTAGAAAGGGTATAGATGCTATAACCCTTCTACTTGTAAGTTTACAATGAGTAGAGATGTTGTTTTTGATGAGATGAGTAGCTGGTATAAACCAGTAAATGTGATTGATAATGTAGATGCACAAAATGGTAATGTTGCACAGAATTCATAGCAGCAGTCACAAGATATTAGTGGACCTGGAGCGTCCTCTAGCAGTGGTTCACATTCTTCGCCATGGACAGGCAGATTGAGATCATGAGAATCTTCTCAAAGCAATGCAGATAGTGGTATGCAGGTATCATGAAAAGGAAAAGAGAAGGTAGATCAACCCATGTTTGATGTGAATGCAGGTCACTCTTATGTGGATGGTGAATCCAGTGGCTCAGAACAGAGCATTGATGATGAGTTGGGTATTCCTTCTATTGTTACACCTAGAGTAAGGAAGACCAGGGATGTTTTGAGAGCAACTAGGAGTGAACCTACTTTGCGCAGGTCTACCAGAGCTAGGTATCTTGTGGATAGGCTGAAATATGATGGATTTACAGCCATTCACTATGCATATATGGTCAAAGTGATACAGGAACCAGAACCCACTTCTTTTGAGCAAGCCATGGGAAAAGAAAAATGGGAGAAAGCCATGGATGAAGAAATGGATGCCTTGGAAGCAAATGCTACATGGGAATTGGTACCTTTGCCTAAAGATAAGAATGCAATTGGTTGTAAGTGGGTTTATAAGGTGAAACACAATGCAGATGGTTCTGTGAATAGATACAAGGCAAGATCAGTAGTCAAGGGGTATGCACAAACATATGGCATTGATTATGAAGAAACATATATTTTGATAGCGCGGCGCTGCTTAGTGTTGGTCATTATTCAGCATCCTTCAACTTCCCATTGCATCCTAAGAGTGTACCAATGCCTTAAGAACTGGGATTCTGTCTCAGCAAGTTTTGATAGCTCTGCAACTTCTTGGTCAGTGATGGCAGAAGTGGTTCGCTGATCATAGGACGTGATGAGGCATTGTTTGATTGCTTGTTCTTTGGAGATCTCACTGCTAAGCAATTTAGCAGCGGAGGTTATGGCTTTTGCAAATGCGAATTCAAACATTTCCCAAGAACAAGGCATCGTTTGAACTTCGATTGTGAAGGATTCATCCAATAGGCCTCAGCTAAATCAACTACTAGTGCAAGAAAGGATTTCCTCTCGTAAGAGGGTCTAAGGCCTGTGGTTGGTTGGGGTTTGGTAGGACTTGAGCCTTTGGCGACGAAAAGTTGCTGTTGTGAGTGTTCTTGAGCTTGCGATTGGGTTACTAGGACTATGGCTGGGTTAGCGGTAGCCTCGAGTGACGGCCTGCTACTTTCAGGATGGATTTGGGAAGGCGGATTGACTTTGGCAGGTGATGACTCTTGTGACATTGGCTGTCGCTTGGGTCGATAGGCTTGGGTGACTCTTTTGGGTTCACACATGGATGAACTTGAAGGTTGCGGGTCAGGGAGGCTCTGCAGCTTGTGGTTTTGAGGTCTTATGGTTTTTGAGATGATCAAGCTTGAGGCTGGCGTACAAGTGGTGCTATTGGCCGTGTGGGCCTTAGGTAGCCATATCCAAGCATTGCCCTCATAGTAGCCTTGTGCGTGCAAGAGGGCTTGCGTTTGGGCCTTCTAGGTTTAGAGTTTTTGGTCTTATGAGGGTAGGAGCGTCGACTTCGAGGTGGCTGTTGCAGCTGTTTAGCCATCCATTGAAGGCGAGGCTGTGGGGCCTTAGCTTTGGCTGCTATGGGTTGGGGTCTATGAAATTCGGAGAGTGGCGGCCACGCACTACCCCCCTCCTTAGACTTGACTACATATGTTTCTATTGGTGGCTTTGTGGCCCGGGATGAGGTCGTGCAGCCCTTGCTGAAAGCTGTAACAATGCGAATGTTGCCTATTGCGAGGTGGATGCACTACGACTTGTAATCAACATTGCAGTGGGTCTGCTTTTTGAAAGTTCGCCCCATCAGTGACTCTATGCCTGCGTTTTTAGCATTTGGCAACACGTAAAAAATCATTGGAACAGTCTCAGACTCGATAGAAACAGCTGCTTTGCACTTGTTGAGTAGTGCGTAGGAATGGGCCCCATTTGGGCTTAATTTGGCAGTGGTGGGTTGAAGTTGTGGTTTGCTAAGTTGAGTCCAATGATCGTGGGTTAAGACATTGAAGTCTACTCCCTCGTCGATCAAGGCGTTGAAAGCGCATGTTTGTTTTGCCGTGATCGTAATATGGAGGTATGCGGGTTCTACGGCTTCCTCATCCTCGTCATCGATTTCAGTGATTGTGGCTACTCGTACCTTGACAGGCGGTTCTAACATCGGTGGCTCATGCAAAGGGTGCGTAGGAGGGTAGTACTTCTTGACCCGACAGCCTATCCCTTCACCATCTAGGGTCTCAAGTTCGACATTGCCTGTTCGGTTGATCGCATGAACTTTGAAGGGTCCAAGTCCTCTAAATTTCATTTTTTGCTTATGCCCCTTAACTGAGTAGAGGAGCACTAAGTCACCCTATTCGAACTCGCGCTGCTTGATGTGCTGGTCAAACCAGCTCTTGCATCGGGCTTTCTCACAGATCAGTGCATGGGTGGCTAGAAGACGAGTCTCCAAGAGGCGTTCGAGTTCAACTAGGCATTGTGTCCATGCCTCCTTCCCTTCCCATCATTCTTGAAGTGCTATTCTCAAGCTAGGAACGAAGAATTCTAATGGTAGAATCGCTTCTGTTCCATATGTTAGCCTAAAGGGGGTTTGATCGACAGCCGTTTTATAAGCTGTGCGGTAAGCCCACAAAGCTCTCATCGGTTTGTTGTCCCAGTCGCTGCGTGAAGCAGAGACAACCTTGATTAGGACATCGACAAGAATCTTATTCGTTGATTCGGCTTGGCCATTTGCCTGAGGGTAGTATGGCGATCACTTCATTGATGAAGTGTGTGCCTTGGTCACACTGACCAGTTCGATGGGGCAGTCGAATCGTGAAATCACTTGCTCCCATAAGAACTTAGCAGTCGTTCTAGCGTAGTTTTTTTGTGTTGCTCTCGCTTTTGCCCATTTCGTGAGGTAATCAATTTCCCATTTTTTGAAGCGAGAGTATTCGCAGTATTCGCAGGATTGATGGGTCCAATGAAATACTTGGCCTGCGAATACTGTGCCACAGGACTGATGGGTCCAATGAAATCAATTTTCCATTTTTTGAAGGGTTGTCGAGCAAGAATTGGGGTTAATTCCATTTGATCCTTGCGAATCGGAACCTTCGTCCGCTGGCACTCGTCACAGTGCTTGGTGACAAATCATGCTGCGTCGCGGAAAAGCGTGGGCCACCACAGTTGAGACTGCAGCACCTTTCATGCTGTCATATCCCCGCTAAAGTGCCCTCTAGCAATGCCGCTGTGTGCCTCTGAGAGCACATCGTGCATCTCATGCTCGCACACACATCTACACAGCAATCCATCTTGCCCCAGCCTATAGAGTTGGCCTGCAATCAGCTGATAGGGGTGGATCTTAAGGATTAATTGCCTAAGTCGGTTTTTTCTATCGGTCGGTTAGGCAGTTCGTGCTCAAGCACTTGGACTATGTTATCTGCCCAATATGGTGTTAGATCAGCCTTAAATAGATCTCTTTCGCTGGAAAGGTTAAACAGATGAGCGTCGGGTAATTCATCAACAACACCTTGTCCAACAGCTTCTCCAGTGGGAATGCGTGACATGTGATCAGCCATGTAATGCTGTTTTCCCTTTCGTACCACCATGGAGAAGTCAAACTCTAAAAGCAGAAGGAGCCATCAAGCTATGCGTCCTGTAGTGCAAGGTTTGTTTACTAGATAGAGCAAGGCTTGATGGTCCACGAAGAAGGTAAAAGGCATGGCCAAAAGATAATGCCAAAATTTCTTCACCGCGAACACCATGGCTAATCCCTCTCTTTCCGTCGTCGAGTAGTTCATTTCTGTCTTAGTGAGTTGTCTGTTATTAGCAAAGCTCACTGGATAGTCTAAATTGTGTTCTCCAGGTTGGCACAACACTGCCCCCATGGCAAACTTAGAAGCATTGATATGCTCGTGGAAAGTAATGGTCCAATTTGGGGCTCGTAGGATTGGTGCTGTAATTAGAGCCTTCTTCAACTCTTCGTATGCCCGTTGGCATGCTTCGGTCCATTCGAAGACAATAAGCAGCTTGTACAAGGGTCTAGCGATCGATGCATAATTCAATACAAACTACCGATAGTATCCAGTATGGCCTAGGAAGCATTGATCTCCCTTGTAGTTGTTTGGGGGTGGAAGGTCAACAATAACCCTAACCTTCGAGAAGTCAGTGGCAATGCCGTTCTTCGACACCACATACCCTAGGATGCATCCATGCTTCACCCAAAACTGGCACTTCAAGGGGTTCAAGGAGAGACGATATAAGTGACACCGACCGCTAGGAGTTTGTCTAGGTGTTTGATCCAGGTCGAGGGGACATAGAGGTCGTCGACAAAGACTTCTAACTCCTTGCGAAGCATGTCCTTAAAGATGGTGCACATGAGGCATTGGAAAGTGGCAGGGGCATTAGTCAACTCAAAGGGCATGACTATGTAAGCAAAGACACCCCACTCAGTGGCAAAGGCTATCTTATGCCTGTCCGCAGGATGCACTTGCACCTGGTTGTACCCTAAGAAGCCGTTCAAAAAACTGTAGGCTTCCTTGCTTGCCACTCTCTCAAGCATGTGCACGATGTATGGCAACGGATAGTTGTCCCTCTTGGTAGCAGGGTTTACCTTCTTGTAATTGACGCACACTCGAATTTTTCCATTCTTCTTCATCACGATGACTATGGGTGATACCCAGTCTGTGTGCTCAATTTCGTAAATGAATCATGCTTTCATCAGATTATCAATCTCTTCCTTGACAGCATGAGCGTGTTTTGGATTCATAGGGTATGGTTGCTGCTTGACCGGCATTGCATCTGGCATCATGGGTATGTTGTGAGTCACGACACATCTATGTACTCTCGCAAGAGATTGACAAGACTCGTTTCTTCTTCATCAGTCAAGTCATCGGCAATGAAGACTGGTCGGGGTCTTTCCCCTTCTTGGGCTAGGTCCACCTCTTTGACCTTGGCTGGTCCCTCGATTGGTTCCCTCATCTGCGCTTGACGTTTGGCACCTAACAGAACTACCACCCTATCCCCTTTTTTGAATTTCATAAATCGTTTGGGGAGGTCCTGCGGTTTTTGCTGTTCTTCCGCTCGTGTATCCCTGGGTTGTTTTGCCTTTTCTTGCCTTAATCGTCTGCGCCTTAGGTGGACAGGTAGGTCCCCCTTGGTGCGTCTAGTTGTGGGCGGCCTAGGGATTTCTAGATCACTATCCGTACTAACCTTCGATTCAGAGTCGAACCCTCCATCTTCGCTAGAAGAGGTGGTCTCCCCTGGTGGGCGTAGTTCAGATGGTGATTCAATCCTAAGTACTGATGTCGTTCCTGGCTGGGCTAGGCGTGCTTGCTCAAGGTCTATGGCTCCTACGCGTTCCAACCAGGCGCGATCACATTCCATGCGCATGACTCCTCACTCCATCCTACAGATACTCTTTTTCTACGGCTTGGAGTTTGTGTGTATTTGCTCTATTTCTTGTCCTTCAGTGTCATATTCCATGGTATCTACCTCACCCTCACTTTCATCACTGAAGGATTGGCAGTCTTCGTATTCGTCGTTAGAATTCTCCTCATCAAACTGCTCGTCGTCTCCTAGGGCTTGGTATATCTCTGGTTGTTGGTCAGGAACCAGGGCCCAGTTATACATGAGGTTTAAGTCATGCACTCTGGTCCATTGCCACTTGGATTCACCTAAGAGATCTTGGAGTGGTTTGAAATTTGCAGCTGGATTGCTAGCTAGCTTGTCCATTAGGTATTCCAGTATCTCCTGGAGTTCCCTTTTGTTGGTTGGGACTTGGAAGTTGACTGGCTTCGGTTTCCCACGAAGGCTTCTTGCCATCATGTAGACTGGTACGGAGGGTGTGTCGTTAGCCTTGCCGATTGTTTTGATGGCTTGCTCATATGCCTCGTGATCAGAGAACGGCAGGTCGATTGTAGCAAGGACATGCATCCAATCCTGCTCGTCCTCTGGGCATGGGATATACTTGGTCAAGGGCCCATAGGACTTCTTGACCTGAGCATTACCCTTGAGCACAACAGAGATGGCATCTAAGTCGACTGGTGAGGTCTTCCAGGTGTCCATCTCTACTCTCACGGCGTCCGTCCTATTGCCAAGGAAGATCAAGCCGTTACCCCAATCTTCGATGACTCTAGCGTTGCGCATCCAGGGTCGGCCTAATAGGATGTCGTAGTCCACTCCCTTCATGACTATAAAGTCAACGGAGAACTGGACACCTGCGATCTTCACTGGCCAATTCTTAAGCACTCCGAATGGCTTGACTCTCATACCATTTTCTAGTGTGACATTAAACATAGCAGTCTCAACGGGTGGGTTTCCCCAAGTCTCAAGCACTGCGTGGCTAAGCACACTAACCCCAGCCCCTGTGTCCACGATTCCCTTTCTCATTGTATCGCCTAGGGCTAGAACCGGTAAGACCGTATGCATCTCGAAACCATCATAGAAGGCATTGACGTGCAAGGATTTAGGCATAGAGTGCAGCATCAAACTCGGTATTTGCGTCTCTACATCATGGTCATGAGGGTCTGCCATGACCTGCTCTTGTGACCCTTCAACCCATTGCTTAAGATCTTGCCATAGGGTGGGGTGCTGCCTAAGAAGATCTCCCAAGCTAAGTGTTATAGGGGTAGTCACCAACGTGGTCAGGAGATCGTTGGGTGTTCGTCTCTCTCCTAACTTGGATCGTCCTGACCAGTGGCCGTGACTGAACCACGGCCCTGTAGCGCCGAGGCTCAGCCTTAGCGGCACTACTTGTGGTGCAGTTGCTTCTCTTGAATTTGGTTGTGGAGGTGAGGTTGGCGTACTTATGCTGGAGAGATCATCGATCTCGTCCTCTATGATGGGCTCAACGTCTTTTAGATGCTCTTGGGCTTCCTTCACCCATTCCTTCACCTTTTCTATGGTCTCTAACTGTCACTTCAGATGTGGGTATTCCCCTACCTTAGCACTTCCCTTTTCGGTCGTCTTAGGGGCTGACGTCTCTGCCTTTGCATCAGAGACCTTCTTTCCAGCAGGCAGAGTTGTAGCACTCTTCGTTTTTAGTGCAATTTTAGCTTCCACCTCTTCCTCCTCCGTCTACGGCTCTTCTTTCCTATCAAGGCTGCATCGAGATTGCTAGGTCTTGGTAGAGAGATGCCGGCCTACTTCATTTGGGCACGGATCATGATCCGCAATGGGATAGGCATGGCCTCGCCATCGAGGTTCTTGACACCAAACAACCCCAATGGGCCAGATGGCACGTTGGCTGAACTCGAAGATGGCTTCCGCTTTGGGAAATCAATGAAGAGATGAGTGATTCCGCACTTTGCACATCTTTGGTCAGCCTTGTCTCTGTTTTGCTGCTCCCTTTCAGGGCAGCGTGATGAGACATGACCTTAGTGACCACAAGTCCAACAGGTGATTGGATCTTGCGGCTGCCCTCCTAGGCCTTTACCTCGTCCTCTTCCTAACACCATCACCAGTACAGGGTGATAATCCATGAGGACAGTGTTGCTCTCATCGTCATGCGAGACATAAGGGCATATGTAAGCTTCTTCCTCGTTTGGTTCCTCCACATAGTGGATAGGAGCGTCACTCGGTGGATGGGTTACGTAAGGACCAGGCGGTCTAGGAATGCATGTAGGATTGATTTCCATCCTAGGAACATCCGACTTAATGTCGTTAGGTGCAGGGAGGGCCAATGGGGCTCCCCTTCCGAAAAATGGCTGCGGCCTATTCGCTAGGTAAGGTTGGCCGTATGGTTGCGAGTATGGAAGTCTTCTTGGCAACCTACAATGTGCGACTTCATGACCGAACCTACCGCAGTTAGCGCAAGGTCTTGACACTTGGCTGGCAAGTGGTTTCTGCCACAGTACACGCATTAGACATGTGGGCGCGTTGGTCATCTCAACATGTATTCCAACTTGGCTAGTTCCATCTTAACATTAGCCAACGTCTCGGTGGTTTTTCCCTTATCCTGGGATGATGAGACTGATCTCTCACTCAAGGATGACGCTCTCTCTAAGCTTCGCGAGTTGGTCTCTTCTAGGTTCGCGCTTCTGGAGCTCTGCTCCTTCAGCTGATCGTCAACTCGGATGGCTTCCTCAAAGACCCTAGCTAGCTCGTCTCGCTGCAAGCTCGAGTTGCCTACCAAAGACTTATATAGTTCCTCATTCTGAATCCCGTTGATGAATACAGTTGATACTGCTCTTTCAGTCGGCCGCTCTCCAGTAGGGATTCTCTTGAAGAGACTCCGCACATGGGTCATGTAATTGCGAATGTCCTCCTTCTCTTTCTGCTTGACGTTCATCAAGCGTACTAGTAGATTATCGGAGTATCTGGGCTCGGCAAATCTCTTAATGAAGAGATCCTTGAGGCCATCGAAGTTGGCTCGCTCTGTGGTATCTAAGCTCGTATTCCACGTCCTACCCTTGTCGTCCAAGCAAAGCTCGAATGCTTGAGAGCGTTGAGTTGGGTCGTTGAGGCCCTTGGCTTCGCAGACTTGCTCGAACTGCTCAACAAAGCTGTATGGATTGTCATGGGGTTGGTACTTATCGAGTTGCTTGGCAACAATAGGGATTTTGGACTGGCTCTTTGAGCCCTAGTTTGCTCCTAATCCTGCGAGCAACGATGTCGTTAGAGCCGTGGCACTTTGCTCTGCAGCCGTGTTATCGAGTAGTTGCTTCATGAGAAGCTCACTCAGCATTAAGTCTCCTTCTAGTGCTCTCTCATGGTCCGTTCAATTTCTGCCAGCCAGGCTCAGCACCCGTTGCACCTCTCGCAACTCCATGCTTTGCCTTTGGCTCCTAGCCTGCTGATCCCTATTGTATTCAGCCATGCTTTGCAATGCTTTGCGGGCTAGCTTTCTCTCCTCTTCTAGATCTGCGATGATAGCATCTACTGTCTTGCCACGGTGCTCATACCGAGCATGAGCGTCGTAACTGCTGACTAGTTGCTGAACAGCATCTGGAAAGACTCCTAAGTCGAATTCCTCGTTAGATTTGCGGTCTGAACTTTCTTCTGCCATTGTCGAGTTCTCGTGCTCCACCAAGCTATCGATCAGGTTCAGTAGACTTGTCAAATTCACTTCGTCGGCGCCCCTTGCTTGGTCCTACTTTTGCGCGTTGATGGTTTGTCTCTGTCTTGGGTCCTCTCCTATTGGTGGGTTCCTTGAGTGGTTTATCTCAGTGAGTTCCTTCAGTTATTGAATACAATCCTCAATTTATGGCCACTCAATGTGCGTGTCTTTTCCTGTGTACTTATGCTCAATCACGCTTTCAGTTTCCTTAAGTGTACTTCAAGTGCGGAAATTCAGGGTGAGTGCAGCAACCAATTTCTAGGCATCTTACACATTCTCGCGTTGTTTTGGGCCTAATAGGCTTGTTGGTCAATTATTTTATGGCCATCTTGGCAGGGTTTAGGGTTTCTCTAATATGTTGCCTCGTTCGTTTTTTGTCCAATCAGGCTTTACAACTCAGTAGTTTTCGTCTAAGTCTCTAGGTCCAGCAACTACCTACTTCTAGCTGCTAAGTGGCTGCGCCCTACAATTTTGCCCCTTCTGTGTGCCAGAATCAATTTTTGAGCATCCTAAGGGCTTTTGACAGTTTGTGCTGCTGAGTTCTAGCCGGGTCAGGTCAAATTTTTGAAAATTTGGTAAAAATATACACTTGGCCCAACTGGTCCAAATTGTAGGGTCCGAGTGGGTTACTTGGACAGGTTGAGGCGCATGGGCCAAGGGCCGAATTTGGGAATTGGATAGGGTGGAATCAGATGGGTCGAGGAGTGGACTCGAATGAAGTCACTCGGACAGATTGGCTCGGATGGGCCGAGTGGTCAATTTGAACGAGGTCGCTCGGACGGGCCGAGGCAATTGGGCCGAGGAAAGTGGGCCGAGGGTCGAATTTGACATGTGGCAGAGGGCCGAATTGGTCCACGGTCCGAATGGTAGACTCGGACGGGCCGATTAGGGTTTGGGCTAAGTGGGCCGAATGGTAAGGGGCCGATGGTTGATTTTGGGACTCGGCCCAGAAGTGACCATTCGGATGGGCCGAGCGCGGCGCACGTCAACAACGCGAGTTTGATTTCGATCGTTCCTCGTGATTTACTCAATGGTATCAGGCACAAGCCTCCAAATCCTACCTAAGGGGGTAAGGGAAGGGATTCATATACCTAGATAGAGTGGTGGGCTCGTTGTTGGTGCGATCGAATCGAATCGGGCAATAGCTCTCTCTCTCTCTCTCACTGAAATGGTTGCAAAGAGTTCTCCCTTGGCCTCTTGGCTCTTATACTCCTTCCTGGGTATGGTGTTGGTGCCCCCAATCACTCACTTGCCGATCTTAGGCATCACAAGCGAGCTTTTTGCGATTTTTTGCACGATTTTTGCCATGTTTTGCCCTGTTTTGCAACAGTAAACCCTACCCTTCTCCCGTGCGATTTCCTAATGCTAACCTACTCTAAATGCAACAAGAATCGAAAGCAAAACACTTAAATGATTTCTCCATGTTTCCCAATCATCAAACAAACAAAATAACCCACAATACTTACTTGTTTTGAAGATAAAAAACACCCAAAATTCCTACCTATCTCAAGCTCAGTTTTGGGGATGAATCCCTTACTTCGATGCTTGATATGAGACGCGCAAGTGCTCAAGCTTGAATCCGTTGGTCCCGGCAACGGAACCAAAATGTGGGAGCTTTCGCTCAACCACCAAGACCCACGGACCGCTTATTGTTTCAAGCATTCCAAGTGAGCTCTAATGGCTATCTCTCACCTAGCCGACGCGCCGTCGATTCTACGAGTGTAGTGAGCTTACCTTAGTGCCGATATGAGTTGCCTCCTCTCACACACACGCCGGTAGCTCCACGATCCTAGATGCAAGCTCAAGTATCCTCAACCCTCCTTTACCTCCAAGCTCCATCCTCCATAGCCGCGCACGCAAGAAGAGAGAAGAGAAGAGAAGAAGAGAAGAAGAGAAGAGGAGATGGTGAAGAGCTTCACCCTCTTGATCCCTCACTCACACACACACACTCCCTCACACTCTCACACTCCCTCTCTCAAGAGCACACACAAGCAAGAAGATGAGAAGGAGAGAAGAAGAAGAAGACTCTTGTTGCCACACACCAAAGAATGATCTCTTATTCACTTTTTGAACTTTATATATACAAACCCTAAAATCCCATGGGCACCCATCCCTTTTTTACATGACCGGCCATTGTGGCAAGGTCCTTTTTCCATTTCCCTCTTCTAGCCTTATGCCTATAGCCTACGTCCATCTAATATTTTACAATCGGCACAGGAGGGAGCTTGGTGCTCTTTTACAAGAGTTCTTCAAATTTTTTGAGGCGCCTTTTCATTTAAAGTTGCGCTTTTTGTCCTGGTTCATCTTTAGAGGCCACCTGCATGTCTTTGCTCTTTTTCCATCTTCCTTTTGCTTTTTCCTCCATTTTTCCACCATCTTGGTGTGGGGTTAATAGTGCCCTTAACTTTGGAAATGGGGGGGGGGGGGGGGTTTAGGATAAAGAAGGTAAGAGGCTAGGAGAAGACATATTTTGGCTCATTCACTAAGTTTTGTTGTTCACTTTCTTGATGTTAGCTTCCTTCTTGCTATATGAAGCATCAGCCATGGTTGTCATGTATTTTTGGAACTCTCATCATTAATATATGGCAAGATGTCTTGGTGCAATAGTTCTCTTGTTATTTCATGTCTGTTCTAGTTTTTAGTTAGATTTCTTTTCTTGGTTGAATGCTTCATTACATTGGTATTAGAGCACTAGTTAGATCCATTTTCAGTAGTCTTTTTCATGTACTTGATCTAGTTACATAGACTAGGGAGTGCAAACTGCAATTAGATTTGAGTGGCAAGACTTGGTTTCTTCATAATCGGAGTTATATTTGAAGATCTACTACAAATAGAGATAAAGATGGAGGTTCATGGCACTACCCTGTGGGAAATGGTGGGCTCCAACCAATTTAGCAGGTCGTGACCAAGATTTGGACCAAAATTGGGGCAAGTTTGAAGAGAATGAGAGTTACATGACTTAGTGGAGCAAATATGTGATTACTTTTCAAGAACAGGGGTTTCTTCTTTTTCCCTACAAGCTTCTCTTATGGAAACCATGGAAATCTCAGATCTTACCTTCAAGCCATGAACTCTATCTTGCCATTTGACTTCACAAGCATCTTCCCTGTCACTTGAGCTCTCTATGGAGTACCATATATGGATGCATAACTCATTTTTTTGGTCGTGGTAGAGGAGTATGCAGGCTTCCTGATCTGCACTTGAACATACTCCTGCCTCACGGGTTGAAAAATGGAGCTATTAAGCTCTAGCTAGGCTATACAAAGCTCCTACTTCCTTTGGCAATTGGTCTCTTCCAAGCTTTGATGAGGTTTCTTCCATCTTGAGTTTTTCCCTCTCTCATGAAACCCTAACAGGGAGGACAGTTTTGGACAGCAAGCTTATTTTCACAAATTTCTTATCAAGATCATGGGGCTTTTGGTCAATTTCACTTCTTGAAGCCTCTACACAAAGGATATTACCAACATTGCATGGATTTCCCATCATTGTGGAAGAATGGAGTGGATTATTGAAGGATTCATGGAAGGGGAAGCCAATGTCATTTGAAGGAAGGGAATTATTGGATTCTCTTTCAAATTTTGAAGTTTCTTTGAAGCCTACTTTATACAATGAAGAGTAATCAGCATCCTCAACTCAAGTGGCATATCTATTGAAGCCGTCTTCATCAAATTTTGGGTCCAATGGCTCATGGGAGCACTCTTCATGAAGATTCTTGATCAAGAAGCTAGATGTTAGCATTGGAAAGCTAAAATGGGGATTTCTTGGATTAATAGAAGAAGCTGAAGTCAAGCTTATTTGCTGAAGCCAAGTTCTATTTGTGAAAGATTCCTTCATCAATAACAACACTCTTCTCCTACAAGATTAAGAGGTACTCTAATCATCTTTTAATCTCCCTTTAAATTCTCTTGCTAAGCTAAGTCCAATTGATGAAAGAGGGATTAAAAATGATAAAGAATCCCATCCATTCTATCAAATGTGTTTCAAGGGAAATGCATAGAGCTATCTTAGTGATTGATCATTGCATAATCACTCTCATTCACTGAAATAATCATTTCCAAGTGCCTCAAATTCTCATTTCATTTACCTAACCCTGATATTGAATTGTTTACCTTTTTGTTTCATTGTCATGAGTGAAATTTTACCCAATGGTAAGTGGAATAAGAATGGTTAAGCAATGAGTCACTGTTGAGGTTATCTCTTACCTATCCCCATTTAAATTTCAGCCTATTCCATTCGAGTTCTTGCATATCATAAAAGGGCAATCAAATTCTTTTCATTCCATGCATTTCATGCTAATTTTTAGAGCCTAGCATTGAACTGCCATGTATATACCCACGAGGAAAAGTGGATGCCGGGTGAATTGGTAGGACAAAAGAGAGGTGACCCTCCCCTACTGACAAGGACCTTGAAGGGGAGCACAAACCAGCTTGAGAGGGAAATTCACACACCCCTCAAGTCTCGGATCCCACACATTTAAGTTTAGGTGCAGGTACCACTCAAGGGAAGAAGAATTCAGTCTTTAGCATGGTATATTTGGCATGGGATTACATGATGCAAAAGCAAATGTATGGCAACATAATGCACTGGAAGTGGCAAATGTGGACAGAGTTATACTGAGCATTATGAATGCTATTGTTGGCATTTGTTAATTGGGTTAGTAGTAAAAGAGTTGGAACATGGTTTTCTAGCAAAGTTCCATTGACTGGACCTCTCTTTTACAGCATACAGTGGGATTGTTAAATCCTTGGTTTATTGCAGAGGTTATTTTTAGTATTGGCAGATGTTGTAGGAATTTCCAAATAGCTACAGTAAATTGATTACTGAATTTTTTGTATTCAACAACTTTCAACATTTGATAGCTCCTTAGAAAGGGGACTTCTCAAGCTTCAAGCAGGGCTAGAGAGTTCATTATTTGGAGCACTAGAACTCAAGATATTTGAGTTTTTCTTCTGCTGTATATATAGGACAGGAAGTTACTCATGGCAAGAAATAAGAAAATGGATCCTATTTTGGAGACCATAAATGAAGAGCTGAGGGAATACCAACATGAACATGAACATGAAACCCCTCAAGAAGCTATATACTGCATGCATTATGAGAACGAAGAGGTTGATATAAGCTCCACTCATTCTCCTGTCAATCAACCAACAAATGGAGTTAAGATGTCCCATGCTTCCATGAACTCTAACAGTCTACAACAACTCTCAAATGATATTAAAGACATGAAATCAGGCCTTGATGGTATGAGGATGGGTATTGACAAGTTAATGGCTATCTTTAGTGAAAAGATGTTGCCTACATCTGGTCCTAATGTTCCAAACCCTCCTTTGGCTGAAGAGCAACCCAAACCCTCTACTCCAAAGGTGGTAGGACAATTTGAGATTAGGGAATCCTCAAATGCTAAATATTTTATTCAGCCCCCTTCATTTTACCCTCAACCCCATCAAGCACTACATCAGTGAGTTTGATTGCATTAGAAATGGGTCCCATTGACATTATACTTGGCTGCAATTGGCTGAAATCTTTGGGCAGATTTACTATGGATCTTAACAAGCTGGAAATGGAATTTCAATGGTGTGGACAATAAGTAACTCTACATGGTGTTGAGAAGAAGTAAATGGAGGTGATCAGCCCCAAGAATATAAAAAAAGAGATAAATGCAAAGGCATGCATATTCACTATTCTTCTTTTGAAGATTGATGAGGATTAGCCCTCTTCTCCTACCAATGACATAGATCTAAGTCTTTGTAAGTTGCTGAAGGATAATGATGATATTTTTCAGCCACCTACTTCCCTTCCTCCCAAAAGACAAGTGGATCATCCTATAGACTTGCTGCCCAACACCAAGCTTATTAACAAACCACCATATCGCCTCTCCAAAGTGGAAAGGGAAGAGGTAGAGCACCAAGTGAGAGAGCTATTAGAAATGGTTCTCATCAAGGCAAGCCAATTGCCTTTTGCCTCTTCGGTTCTTCTTGTAAAGAAGAAATATGGCTCTTTTCACATATGTATCAATTACCGCGATCTTAACAAGGTCATTATCAAGAATAGGTATCCAATACCTAGAATAGATGACCTCCTAGATGAATTGAAGGATGCTAAGGTGTTCTCCAAGATTTACTTGAGATCGAGGTATCATCAAATACGCATGAAGGAAGGGGATGAGTTTAAACCAGCCTTTAGGACGAAAAGAGGCCTCTATCAATTCATGGTTATGCCTTTTGGTTTATCCAATGCTCAAGCCACATTCCAATCTCTTATGAATAAGATACTTTAGCCTTTGCTATTTCGGATAGTTTTCATGTTCTTTGATGACATTTTGATCTATAGCAAGAACAAAGAGGACCATTTATAGTATGTAAAAGAGGTCTTTGATATATTGAGGAAGCACAAACTATTTGCCAAGGCAACTAAGTGTTCATTCATGACAAAGGAAGTTGATGTACTTGGGTCATATAGTGGGAGAGGATGGAATCAAAGTGGATCCTAAGAAGGTGCAATGTGTCAAAGAATGGCCTACTCCAACTAATGCCACTTCTTTAAGAGGCCTTCTTGGGTTATCATCCTTTTATCGTAGGTTTATGAAGAATTATGCTCATGTTACAGCTCCTCTTATTGATCGGCTGAAAAAAGAGGCCTTCTTTTGGGACGAAATCATTGATAAGAGCTTTAATGAGCTGAAGCAATTGCTTGTTTCAGCACCAATACTAGTTTGCCTTGATTTTTCCAAGACTAGTTTGCCTTGTTTCAGCACCAATACTAGTTTGCCTTGTTTCAACACCAATACTAGTTTGCCTTGATTTTTCCAAGACTTTTACCATCTATCTAGATGCTAGTGGTAGAGGTTTAGGGGCTGTTTTGGTTTAGGAGCATGGTGTCATTGCATTTGAGAGTAGAAAATTCAATGATAAAGAGAGGGAGATGCATGTGTACCAGTAAGAGATGCTTGCTATTCTACATGCGATCAAGAAATGACATCATTATCTCTATGGAACACATTTTAAAGTCAAAAGTGATCATAGGTGTTGAGGCATTTTCTCTCACAGCCCAAACCTTTCTCCCAAGCAAAAGAGACAGCTGGCTACCTTGCAGTCATATGATTTTGAAATAGCATACATGGCTAGAGAGAATAACGTTGTGGGTGATGTGTTATCTTGAATGTGGGCATGCAGTTTATCTACAGTGTCTACAATTTATAAGGATTGGATAAACGACATCCAAGAACAATATGTGTTGGATGAGCATACTATCTAGACTTTATAGAAATTATAGCAAGGTCATGATGAAGAATTTCCAAATTTCAAAGTGCCTAATGGAGTCTTATGGTTTAAGGGTAAAGTGTACTTGGTTCCTAACAGTAAATTCAAGCTAAAAGTTCTCCATGAGATGCACTCATCACCAATGGTTGATCATTTGGGTCTTTTTGACAGGGTCCATAAAAGTTTTTATTGGAAGGGTTTATGGAAGGATGTTAAGGAGCATGTATCTAAGTGTTTAGAGTGCTAACAAAATAAGGATTCCACCTTATTACTAGCCGGACTCCTTCAGCCTTTACCTATTCCTATGGGCAAATGGACCAACATTTCCATGGACTTTATAATGGGATTACCTACTACTAGTCATGGATGGAATAGTATCTATGTGGTTGTTGATAGATTGACTAAATCAGCCCATTTTATTCCAACCAAAATACAATATTCAGCAATGCAAGTGGCAATTTATGGAAGGTGTCTTCAAGCTGTATGGCATGCCAATCAGAATAGTATCGGATAGAGATACAAAATTCATGGGAAACTTTTGGAGAAGTCTATTATCTTCTATGGGTACTTTTCTCACTCCTAGTACAGCATATCACCCCCAAACTGATGGGCAAATGGAGAGAGTCAATCACTTCATGGAAGTGTACCTTAGGCATTATTGTCATGACACACAAGCTTTATGGGATCGTTGGATCCACCTTGCTGAATTTTTCTATAACAACACGTATCACATGAGCATAGGTATGTCCCCGTTTGAAGCACTTTATGGGTACAAAGTCCTAATTCCATCAGTTTTGTTTCATGAAGATATCAACCCCCAAACAAAGGAAGAGCTCATGAGACAATGCAAGGACATCATAAGGAAAGCACAAGAAGTAATGAAAGCCTATGCCAATGAGAAGAGAAGACATTTGGATTTCAAAGTTGGAGATTGGGTGCTTCTTAAAGTACCCAAGACACAGTATGCTTCATTGAAGGGTGGGAACACTAAGCTTGCTCATAGATTTTATGGACCATATTTGATAGTGGACAAAGTTGGAGAGATTGCTTATAAGCTCTAACTACCTTCTTCCACTAGAATACATGATGTATTTCATGTTTCACAGCTTAAGAAGTCTGTTGGACCTGATGTGCAGGTATTGGAAGAGTTGCCACCAATGGATGAAGTAGGACTTGTCATATATGAACCTGAAAGCATTATTGGAACGAGAGAAAAAGTGCTAAAAAATCGTACTCTTACTAAGTATCTCATTAAGTGGAAGAGTCTACCTATAGAAGAATCTTCTTGGCAACCATCCACTTATGTGAATGATTTTCCTTGGTTATTACAGGATGATACATGACAGACTGTGCATGGACTGTGCAAGGACAACTTGCTGTGAGATATTATTGTCAGCAATAAAATTGTCCTAACTTTATCAAAAATTGATTTTGATGTTATGGGCTGATACTAGGGATTGTATACTTCATTTCTATACCTCATATGTGTCATTTGGACCACTCTATCAAAAGTTATGATAGTTTTTGTGAACCAGTCCTATTTGGATAGCACAGTTTGGTATACATAAAGGTCTCTCTTACATGGAAAGTGCTTTCCTATCATATCGGAGCTACATGGGCATGATTACTATCATCCTTGGCATGTATTTGGTCCATTTATCCTTGGTTTTGAGGACAAAACCATCTTAGGACTGGATGGTTTGTCATGAAGGAAAAATACTTTGATATTTTTGTACTTTGGAATCATGCTAATTCCATACCTAGTAATTTCCAGTCCTTGTAAATTCAGACCTTGCCTATGTAAATGTGCCCTTAACTTTGGAAATGGGGGGGGGGGGGGTTTAGGATAAAGAAGGAAAGAGGCTAGGAGAAGACATATTTTGGCTCATTCATTAATTTTTGTTATTCACTTTCTTGATGTTAGCTTCCTTCTTGCTAGATGAAGCATCAGCCATGGCTATCATGTATTTTTGGAACTCTCATCATTAATACATGGCAAGATGTCTTGGTGCAATAGTTCTCTTGTTATTTCATGTTTGTTCCAGTTTTTAGTTAGATTTCTTTTCTTGGTTGAATGCTTTATTACACATGCACCTTCAACCTGTTGAAATACCACAACATCCATATCTTGGAGGAGCTAGTGCCATCGGAAGAAGCAGTCAATAGATTGTGCAATCTTGCTAAGTACTTAGAGAAGGTGGGTCAGGACATAGATCATAGCAAATGCACCAAATTTTTGAAAGCTTTTGATGTCTAGAAGAACAGTGGCACAATGACAATTAGACAGGGAATGTATAAGAAGAAAGTTTCCACAAATGAAGAAATAAACTTGGTTGATATTGCTGAGCCCACCATTAGACTGTAAGTGAAGATGGTCCACACTCTCTTCTCGAGTCAAAGATATAATGCCCTTATGAATAGAATAGGAGTATCCTTACTTGAAAGCCTTGCAGCAAATGCACTAGATGAGCCAAACTGGAATGCTTATATCAAATAAACAATCCATGGATCGGCAAAGGTGCTAGCAACAACTCCAAGGGCAACAAGAGGAGAGTCTCCAGCTACAATAGTGGATTTGGAGAGGAAAGGACCTACATCCAAGGCATTGACCACTATAGGGTTTGGAAGGGTGCTAACAGCCATAATACAAGAAGTTGTGGGGGAGATGGAAAGAGAAGAAGTAGTGGAGGAGACCCTTGAATGATCATCGACCCAAGAAGAGCATCACTCTCCCAATCCAATGAGTCCTCCCACTTCATTCTCAATAGGGAGTTTGAGGGAAAAGGAATTCAATATAGTTCAATAGGAGGAGGGAGAACAAGTTGCTAAGAGGAGACAAGACAACCGCCAAACTCAATGGTAAGAAACTTCAAGCAAGGGGACGGTTAGTGAACAAGGGGAGTAGGGTTCTGCAGCATCAAGCCAGAGAGAAAGAAGAAGAATCGTGTTGAGAATCCCAAGGAGACGTAGAAGCCATCCAAGCAGAATCAAGGAGACTGGAAGAAAAATGCAAAAAGAAATAGGAGGAGGAAGATGAGTGCTTGCGGAGAGTGGAAGAGGAGTCAATCAAAACAGAAGAAGAATGTGAAAAGAAACGGGAGGAAGAGGAAAAGAGACTAAGATGAGAGGAGGAGGAGTGGGTGTCCATGGTTATCAGAAGATCATTGGAGCAACCCTCTTGATCTTAAGAGCTAGCCATGATGAGCCCTACACTTGAGGATGTGCCTAGCAAAAGTGTTGCTGTAGAGGAGGTTGAGCAAAGACTAGTGGTGGAATGGAAGAGAAAGGCCCCCATGCATGCAATCCCAGTAGTCATGGCCCCGACAATCACCCCAGCACAAGATGCCATAGAAGTGGTGGTTAGTGAAAGAAAAGTGATGGTGTGGATGCAATATCTATTGGGCAAAGTACAAGAGCTGGCACCTATGGCATCGAAAGGAGCCCCAATGGTTAGTGCCAAGAAATCAATAGCAGGATGTGGAATCCCACCAATGGTTGAAGGTATCCTGCCTTGAAGTATCTACTACTTTGTGCGCCCTAAGAAATGTGCAACACAAAAGAATATGATGAGCTAGTAAAAGAGCTCCAAAGTCAATGCGAGTGGATGGATGAGGAAAAAAAGACTGCGCTCGTTGAGCTAGAAGTAGAAAAGGAGGTTTTTGCAGCCTTTCGAGAGGAGAAAATGAGGCAAATGATGATATATACCAGGGAAGTGATTGCATTAAAAGAGGTGTTAAAGGCAAGACAGGGTGAAGAGAGCCTGCAAGAATAATATGATGAAGAAAGGGAGAGCTGCATTGCTCTAGAAAGGGAGAGCTGCATTGCTTTAGAGACACAATGCTTTCTCGCATCTCAAGACATGAGACACCTTGAGGAAAAGGTCAATAGCTTGAAGCAACAAAGAGAATGGCTATCCAAATAACTACAAGGGGCAAAGGTACAAAGTGAGCAAGAAGTAAGGAGAAAGATGGCTGAGCTGTTGCATAATCAACTTCACATAGCACTCCATGAGCAGGTTATCCTAAGGGAACATGTAGAGCACTAGAATCAAGAGAAGGAACAAATGAGTACATTATGGTGAGAGCAAGAACAAGTAATCACTACCCTCGCACAATACCAGAACCTAGGATTGGAGCAAATGATAGGGAAGGTGGAAGAATGGGCAGCTAAAAATGATAATAGGATTAAAGATTTAGCTTATTAGTTGGCATATTTCGAGAGCAAATGCATTATGGTGGAAAACAAAGTTGAAGTTGGGGAGACAAGGATGCTTGTGTAGGAAGAAGCCTTTTTGAACATGGTACCGAACGTCACCCTGGAAAGAGAGGAAGAGGTGATTGATGAACTCAAAAGGAAATTTGAGCTAGCAAGGAGAGCACTTAAACATGGACTCCATGCTAAGGCGCCCAAACCTAACACCAGCTTAGGTGTGGAGGAACAAAGAGCTCATTTGATCATGGCTAGATTATCCATCCAAGAACTTGAATTGCTAGGGTTTGGGGAGCAAGAGTAGCAAGCTAAGCCTCCTCCCTGAGGAGCCGATAGAGTCGATACACAAAGGGGACCTAGATTTTTAGGAAGACCATGATGAGGAAGAGTGGCCGCATGAACCAAGGCCCCAATTGCAAACCCAAGCACAAACAAAAGAGCAAGGTGAGGAAACTATACCCTCGAGATAATGGTGGAAATGAGGCACAAGTGAAGAGAACAAGTAGAGTAAGTTAAAGAAAACTCCAAGCCAAGCCGCAACAAGTTCCTAATGTGGCCATTTTTAAAGGAGAGGAGTGCTATCTTGTGAAGTAAAACCAAGGACTTGAAGTATGGGAGCAATGGGAGAATCGATGTTGACCCTTTGAATTTTCCTTCACCTTTCCTTGAACACTGGACAAAGTGTTATCTCTAAGGGTAGTGGAGGAAATGATAAAGCTCTTGATAATGCTGGGGAAGTGATGGTTGGAGGAGAGAATTAGACACCCCACAAGGTGGCAATGGGAGATTGCAAACTATTGGGAGGACAAGGTGATGGAGGAAAGTGGAGGGGTAATACCCTATCCGTGGAGAATTAGAGTTAATTTCAACTAGGAGGTGTATGGTAGGTACGATTTCCCTAAGATCTAAAATGTGAATGCCGCATCTCCGGAGGGGTGCTTAATCTTCATAGAGAGGGACCTTCACTCATCCATAGCGCACTTCCTCAAGGAAATATCTTCTTGCCGAGATCTTGCCTTCATCACCACTTGTAATTATCTCCACCTCTTGAGAATCTTACTAAAAGAAAAGCCTACTGTAGAGGAAGAGAGATTACCGCCTCTTCTTTAACATTAATGTAGGGATATTTAGCTATGCAATGAGCTGCCTCATGATGAGAGCCACCCTCTTGCCAGTGTTTTGTATGAGCTTATTAGAATATATGAGCGATAGTAGGTTCACTAGGTGCAACCACCCGTTTTTGTCCACCACACCTCTCAATGTAAGAATCAAATTGAAGGGCTATATGCAAAGATGACCTTTCTTAAGCAAATCCCTCAAGCCTTGGCCCTGCCCATGAATGAGATGCCATTGACCGTGCTCCCTTATAACCAAAAAAAAAAGAAAAGAGAAAAATAGTGAAAAGGAAAAGAAAAGAAGAATGAAATATCTACATTTGTACTCTAAGAGTGTCACAACTATTGCACCTAGGGACCACCCTAGCCCCTCCCCCACTCCACAACTTAGGGCACATCAAGGGTAGAACATTTTGGTAGACTTGTCTCCCTAAGTCACACACAACACCGTGAATGAAAAATCAAAATAGGAGTTGAATTTCAAAAGAAAAGGATAATTGAATTTTCCTCTTCTTTTAGTAAAAATTCTCCATGAAGTTCCTACGTGGAATGATTGATTGATGTGGAAATTTTTATTTCTTGGTTTATACATTTCACCATTTGATAGTGTTTCCTTCTAATCACTTTATTTTTTATGCAAAAAATATCCTTCAAAGAGAACTCATTGTGGGCTATTGTGTAGTGAACAAAAACCCAAATGGTAGGGCAATAGGATAAAACCAATAAGCTCTCATTCTGAGGAGAAGAACAAAAAAAATACTGCTTAGCCATTGAGACATGTGCCTTTAACCAACTGAAATACCATAGCATCCATAACCTGGAGGAGCTGGTGACATCGAAAGAGGCAGTCAAATAGATAATAGACTAGTGCAATCTTGTTAATGTCAAGATTGTGGGAGAGAAGGAAGGAGTCTCACTTGTAGCTTTCTTGCTTGCACAATGGGGGAATACACACAAAGGTGGAGGCTGAAAATAGTTTTCCTCTTCTTAGTTGTGTAAGCCAAAAAAGAACTCAAGTACATAGAAATAGGAGAACCCTATATATGGGTCTCAAACCAAAAACTCAACTAACTAAGGTGGCATATTAACTGAGCCATGAACTAGAGTAGATAAGGATAGCTGTCATCTAGCTATTATTCATGGGCGATGTACCAACCGCATTTGCAACTGACAAGTCGGTGACATAAATGTACAACGGTCACCCTGGTATATCACGAGTAAACCTCGATATCTCAACACTCCCCCTCGAGCTCAATCCCAATTCCTGCACACCAAGCAGGTCTCTGAACTTGCGCAACTTCTTTGCGCCCAATGCCTTCGTGAATATGTCAGCTACCTGATCCTCTGTGCTGACATAAACTAGATCAATAAGACGTAGTAAAACCCTATCCCACACATAGTGATAGTGCACCTCAATGTGCTTTGTTCTAGCATGATAGACTGGGTTATTTGCCAAGTGTATGCTACTCATGTTGTCACAATAAATGACAACTGGCCCATCTGTAGGCTGATGCATATCATAAAGTAGCTTATGCAACCAAGCTACCTCACATGCAGCCATTGCTGCACCCCTATACTCAGCCTCTGTGCTCGACAAGGCAACTGTAGGTTGTTTCTTGCTGCTCCAAGTGACTGTAGCACTCCCAAAAGAGAACACATATCCACTGGTAGATCGTCTATCAGAAATACTACCAGCCCAATCAGCATCAGTGTATCCATACAACTGTATCTGAACCCCAGTCTCATAAAGTAGTCCATACTGCAATGTGGACTTCACATACCTGAGTATGCGTCTAGCCGCATCCAAATGCGGTTTCCTTGGAGCCTGCATAAACAGACTTACCAATCCAACAGCATAGCTCAAATCTGGCCTGGTAATAGTCATATAAATTAAACTTCTTACTATACGTCTGTACATAGTAGGGTCTTCGAGAAGCTCACCTGCATCTGCGCTCAGCTTCACATTCTGCTCCAAAGGAACTGAAATAGGCTTACAACCTGTCATCCCATATTTGGACAGCATGTCCAATCCATACTGCCTCTGCAAGAGCCATATTCCACTTGGTGATCTAATCACCTCAATGCCCAAGAAATAACGCAGCTCTCCCAAATCCTTCATCTCAAACTTCTGCTTCAATAGCATTTTCACATGAAGGATATCTTCATCACTATCACCTGTGATAATCAAATCATCAACATAAATGACAAGTAGCATAATACATTTCTCTGTTTTTCTCACATAAAGTGAAAAATCTGCCTTGAAAATCTGAAAGCCAATAGTGACAAGATACTATCCTATCTTGTCAGACCATGCTCTAGGTGCTTGCTTCAAGCCATACAAGGCTTTCTTCAACCTACAAACAAACTCAGGATGAACAACATGCACATAACCTGATGGCTGCTCCATATAGACCTCTTCTTGCAAATCACCATGCAAGAAGGCATTCTTTACATCCATCTGATGTAAAGACCATTCCTTTGATGCAGCCATAGCAATGACTACTCTTACAGTTGCCATCCTTGCAGCCGGGGACTGAATGTTTCTTCATAATCAATGCCATATGTTTGTGCATACCCCTTGACTACTAATCTTGCCTTGTATCTGTTCACAGAACCATCTGCATTGTGCTTCACCTTATAAACCCACTTATAGCCAATTGCATTCTTACCTTTAGGCTCCCATGTAGCATTTGCTTCCAAGGCATCCATTTCTTCATCCATGGCTTTCTCCCATTTTTCTTTTCCCATGGCTTGCTCAAAAGAAGTGGGTTCTGGTTCCTGTATCACTTTGACCATATATGCATAATGAATGGCTGTAAATCCATCATATTTCAGCCTATCCACAGGATACCTAGCTCTAGTAGACCTATGCAAAGTAGGTTCACTCCTAGGTGCTCTCAGAACATCCCTGGTCTTCCTTACTCCAGGTGTAACAATAGAAGGAATACCCAACTCATCATCAATGCTCTGCTCTAAGCCACTGGATTCACCATCCACATAAGAGTGACCTGCATTCACATCAAATATGGGCTGATCTACCTTCTCTTTTCCTTTTCGTGATACCTGAATACCACTATCTGCATTGCTTTGAGAAGATTCTATTGATCTCAATCTGCCTGTCCATGGCGAAGAATGTGAACCACTGCTAGAGGACGCTCCAGGTCCACTAATATTTTGTGACTGCTGCTGTGAATTCTGTGCAACATTACCATTTTGTGCATCTACATCATCAATCACATTTACTGGTTTATACCAGCTACTCATCTCATCAAAAACAACATTTCTGCTCACTGTAAACTTACGAGTAGAAGGGTTATAGCATCTATACCCTTTCTGCTGCAAAGAGTAACCAATAAAGATGCAGTTCTCAGCTTTTGGATCCAACTTGGATCTCAACTCATCTGGCACATGAACATAGGCAATGCAACAAAAAAATTTCAAATGAGAAATATCTGGTTTCCTACTAGTATACCTCTCCTCTAGAGTCATCCCATGTATTGCTGCAGTGGGAGTCTTGTTCATAATGTAGACTCCTGTAGCAACTGCCTCAGCCCAATAAAAATCTGGCAAGTCTTTTTCATTGAGCATGGCACGAGATACCTCTCCAATATGCCTGTTTTTTCTTTCTGCAATTCCATTTTGTTGTGGGGTATGATTGCATGAATATTGCTGCTTTATGCCATACTCGTGCAAGAACCTTGCAAACTCATTTGAGAGGTACTCTCCCCCTCCATCTGACCTTAGGCATTTTATTTGCAGGCCTGTTTCTTTTTGAACCATAGCTTTAAGAGTTTTGAAATGCCCAAAAACTTCACTTTTCTTTTTCATAAAATACACCCAAACTTTTCTGCTATAGTCATCAATAAAAGTGACAAAATAATGACAGCCTCCAAGAGATGCAGCTTTAGTAGTCCACACATCAGAGTGGATTAATTCCAATGGCTTCTTACTCTCTTGAACATGTCTAGGAAATGGTTTCCTTGCTCGTTTTCCAAATTGGTAGGCTTCACATACCTTATGCATTTCTGCAACCTTGAATTTAGGCAATCCTGCAACAATATTTTGGGCCTACATTGATTTAAGTCGCTGTACATTAACATGACCAATGCGTTTATGCCAGATATCAATATCTACAACAACTACACCGGTCCCATGTGCAAACATTGCTGTACTCAATTCAGACATGTCTGCATCCAACGTAAACATTCTGCCCTTCTTCTTTCCTTTTGCTATCAAGCGACCTTTATTTTTCATATCCTCAACAAAGCATCCATGAGGATTAAATCTGACCTGCAAGCCCTGCTCAACCATTTGCCCAACAGAAACCAGATTCTTGGTGATATTCGAGACATGAAATACATTGGACAGGTATTTCTTTTTCCCATCCTGCATAGACAAAGGAAATTTTCCAATCTGCACAATAGGATGTGCAGTATCATCACCAGTCTCCACAAATCCTAGTTTTTCCATTTTTCTTGCATCCTCCATTCATTCTGCATGACTTGTCATGTGGTTTGATGCACCTGAGTCAACATACCATACATCGTTGCTTTCTTCTGCACTTGTCACAGAATTGTTCATGTGCTGCACCATAAACAAATGCTCATTTCTGTCTCATCACCCTGTCTACTAGAAGATGCATAATTCCCTTGTTGCAATTTTCCATTCATGATGTCATTCTACTTTTTATAGCAGTCCTTAGCCATATGACCCATTTTACCACAGTAGTATCATTCAACATTGCTGTTTGCATTTTGGCCTCTTTGCCATCCACCACGACCTCTTTGACTCCCCCTGCCTCTAGAGTTACCACGCCCTCCTCCATAGGACTGGTTTTCTTGAGTTTGCTGCATATTCTGATTTCTACCACGGCCTCCAAATCGGCCTCCTCTACCTCTGCCTCTAGCTCTTTCAGCATTTGAGTAGAAGACAGCTTCTTTTGAATTTCCTCCTGAAGAAGATGCACCACCATTTCTCTGCTCCTCAAAAATTAGAAGAGCAATCAACTCCTCAAAATCAGGAAATCTTTCACGGATGGAAATGGATGTTCGGAACTGTGCATAATCCTTTCCTAGACCATTCAAGGTCACAGAAACTAAATCATCATCTTCCACTGGCGACCCAATGGACGCAAGTGCATCTGCAATCTTCTTCACCTTCATGTGGTAGTCATTGATGCTCCTATTTTCTCTTTGCACATTATGTAACTCTTGCTTGAGCTGCATTTTCCTGGCTTGTGTATTTGTGCTATACATTTTTGACAAAGTATCCCATGTCTCCTTTGGCGTACTTGCATCTTGAATATGCACAATCATAGAGTCTGAAATGCTGATAGACAGCCAGTACATAACTTTCTTGGCTCTCTCATGCCATGCTTTAAATGCCTGCATTTTCTGTTGATTGGGAACATCAGGAAGAACTGGTTCTTCTTCATTTCCTGCAACAAATTCCCAATATCCTTTTCCCATAAGGAAATTCGTCATTCTAAACTTCCATGCTTGGAACTTGTTCTTGTCAAGCTTTTTAGTGACAATCTGTGAAAGAGAATCAGACACCATTACAGAACACTGCAAAAAATTCTGTCATTGCAAAGAACACAGCTTCAGCCTCGCAAGGGCAAATCTGCAAGACTGACAAAAGTGGTATTTGACCACACAGTCACTTCCTAGTGACGATTTTACATCAACATGCAACAAGGATGATTCTGTAACTCCCAATGTCTCTGCGCACATGCATACGATGCAATTTCTACAGTAACTTTTCACCGACCTGTAGAACAGTGGTCGCACAGCATAAAACTGGGCCTTTTCCTGAGTGTGTGCAGAAAACTTCCGCCTCCAAAACAGGCCCCGAAATGGCCTCAAATAAAAAAAACAGGGTCACCAAGGGCTAAAGCCCTTACCCGCAGCATATACTGCCCTCTTGCTTCATCACGAAGGGCATCTCAACCTGAGACAATGCACTCTTGCACTTTTCGACTGTGCTACCTGCAGAGACCTGCTCCCAAAAGAGAAAATGAAAGTAACACTACTCCTCTTACCAGAACACCGCGAACTTAGTTTGCTTTCTTAAGCTCCTTACCACGAACAAGGCTCTGATACCATGTCAAGATTGTTGGAGAGAAGGAAGGAGTCTCACTTGTAGCTTTCTTGCTTGCACAATGGGGGAATACACACAAAGGTGGAGGCTGAAAATAGTTTTCCTCTTCTTAGTTGTGTAAGCCAAAAAAGAACTCAAGTACATAGAAATAGGAGAACCCTATATATGGGTCTCAAACCAAAAACTCAACTAACTAAGGTGGCATACTAACTGAGCCACGAACTAGAGTAGATAAGGATAGCTGTCATCTAGCTATTATTCATGGGCGGTGTACCAACCGCATCTGCAACTGACAAGTCGGTGACATAAATGTACAACGGTCACCCTGGCATATCACGAGTGGAGCTCGATATCTCAACAGTTGAGTACCTAGAGAAGGTGAGCCAGGACATAGATAATAGCAAATGCACCAAATTTTTGAAAAATTTTGATGTCCAGAAGAACAGTGGCATGGTGACAATCGGATAAGGAATGGATAAGAAGAAAGCTGACATGAACGACAGAATTAGCTTGGCTAATATTCTTGAGCCCACCATTAGATTGTAAGCGAAGATGGTCCACACTCTCTGTTGAGAAATGTTCAATCACATCCACTATAGCCTCTTTGTAAGGAACAACAAGGCAAAGAATCACATTGCAAATAAAGCCTTAGACTAGGTCATGTATGGATGGTTTATTAAAACCACAATTGGTGAATACCATGATTCCTTTCCACTTTTTTTCAACTACCAATACCACCTACTATAAGCCTATAAATGGCACTCATCCCCACACTCTCAATGATCCACTTAGCATGCATCCTCAATATTTTAACATGGTATTAGAGCGAGTTTCAAGTTAATGAGTCATTAGCCCACTAATTAGGTCATTTCAGTTTGAATTTTTGGCTCCCTCCACTTTCCCATGAATCTCTCACCTACCTCCATAGCTACCCACCTTCATTGGAGGGCTTGAATCTCTCTTCTGAGGCATTATTAGCTCATGCTTTCTTTTGGAGAACTCTTCTTCAAATTAAGGCACTCCTATCTATCACTTTAAAGTGTAACATTGGTGTCTCTCCTCTCCAGCATTGCGCCTGCATCATATCGCTATCTAGATCTGCACTTGACCTGTTCGTACTGCTCGATCACTTTGCATGCACAATGATGCTAATGATTTTCATAGGGTATTAGAAGCCTACTATCTAAGCTACCTCCCCATAAAATCTTATGCCATATAATCACCTGAGTGAGCTGCAATAAGAAAATTACCTGAGTGAGCTACAATAAGCAAATTACCAACCGCATGTCAAAACCCTAAACAAGGCAGCCATAGCCATTAATTCCCAAGCTCATATTTTACTTCATTTTCTCACTTCTTTTGGCTTACTGATGCCATTGATTCTCTGATTTGCTACAACACTTAGTTGTTTAGCAAAGCTACCACTTCAAATCAACAAGAAGAAGATTCAACATCAAGATCAATATCAAGTACATAGTATCTCTTGATACTAACTAGTGTTTATTAACACTAATCTTCTTGTGTCCTTTGACACTCTCAAATTCAACTATTTTGCTAGTCTATTCTCAGTTATTTGCTACTACTCGTGCCAACAAAATGGGCTAAGATTCACTCTCATGTTGGTTCAATAGTGTCAGGTTGTTCCACACATGTCAACAAAATAGGATCAAACTGATCCTGATGAAGAAAGGCTTGTGGTCAAACACAAGTGGTCAAGAGAAGAAACCAAGGGAAGTTGCACTCCCAGTCATATGGGATAAAAATGATGATAAGGCTCAACCTATTATATCAAGCTCAAACTTGATGACAGCTACATTCATCATGTTGATGATTGTGAAACCTCTCAAGCAACATGTGATAGATTAGAAACCTTGCTTGGAGCTCACTCAAAATCCTCCAAATATAGCTTACTAATTGAAATTTTTAGGCTTGATATGAAAATTAGTACCTCACTTGCAACTGATTTGAATTATATGGAAAGCTTGTTGACACAACTTCCAAGAATCAACTTGAAGATGGATGAAGACATTTGCATCAGAGTACTTCTCAAAAGTCTTCCACTTGAGTATGATAATGTGTGTACCACATTAATCAACATGCCAAAGCCAAAGCTTGTGGATATCAAAGCCTCTCTCCTTGAAGAGGAAAAGAAGATCAAGAGTAAAGGAGAAACAAGCACCCCAAGAGGAGACCAAACAACTCCTCTATGTGAAGGACAAAGGGAAGAAGAACATAGTTTGTGATTTTTGTAAGAAAACTAGGCATATTGAGAAATTTTGTCATGCTGAGAAAAGTTCTCAAAGAGCATATCTTGCAACAATCAAAGAAAATGAAGACAACAATGGAGAAGAAGAAGAAGGAGACATCCAAGAACAAAAGGATAGGACTCACCACTAGTCCCTGCTTTGTAGCTCATTCCCTCCTTTGTAGCTCATTTTCTGATAGACTTTTTTAGGCTTTAAATGTGTAATTACCAAATGTTCTTACCATAAGCTCTTGTACTCCTCATGTAGCCCTTGCACACTACAACCTCTACACACTTAGTGACACCTTGTGACAACCTCTAGCTTTATATGGTTGTTTCTTTTCATGTCTCCACTTAGCAAGGTTCTACTCATGACAGCCTCTGTATACTTAGTGCCTTTCTTGGTTGTGATTGAGGAGGGGTGTTGAGAAAAGTGCAATCACATCTACTATAGTCTCTTTGTAAGGAACAACAAGGCAAAGAATCACTTTGCAAATAAAGCCTTAGACTAGGTCATATATGCATGGTTTATTAAAACCAATGTTGGTGAATACCATTGTCCCTTTCCACCTTTTTTCACCTACCAATACCACCTATTGTAAGCCTATAAATGGCACTCATCCCCACACGCATTTCATCTATCATTCTCATTCAGTTGTACTTGCATTATGCTTGGATAATATTAGTTGTTCTTGTTTGTCATTACTTATGCCTCATTATGATTGTCTGTTTTCTCATCAGTGATCCACCTTAGCATGCATCCTCAATATTTTAACACTATCTTCTGCTTGTATCCAAAAAACAATCCAAGCATCAGAAAATATGCTAGAAATAGCTCCAAGGGCAACAAGAGGAGATTCTTGAGCTACAACAACAAAATTAGAGAGGAAAAATTTACATCCAAGGCATCGACCATAGGGTTTGGAGGGGTGCTAAAAGCCATAATACAAGAAGCCATGGGGGAGATGGAAATAGAAGAAGTAGTGGAGGAGACCCCTGTATGATCACTAACCCAAGAAGAGCATCACTCTCCCAATCCAATGACTCCTCCTGCTTCATTCTCAATAGGGAGTTTGAGGGAAGAAGAATTCAACAGAGTTTAGCAGAAGGAGGCAGAACAAGTTGCTAAGAAGAGAGAAGCCGACTCCCAAACTCAATGGCAAGGAACTTCAAGTGAGAGGATGGTTAGTGAACAAGGGGGAGAAGGATTGTGTGGCATCAAGCAAGGGAGAAAGAAGAGGAATCATGTTGAGAATCCCAAGCAAAAAGGCCGGAGAGTCATAGTAGAAGGGGGTAGGACCCAGATGTCGTCCAAGCAAAATCAAGGAGACTAGAAGAAAAACACAAAAAGAAACGAGAGGAAGAAGATGAGCGCTTGCACAAGAGGAGACAAAAAAATATGAAGAAGAATGTAACAAGAAATAGGAGGAAGAGTAAGAGAGACTAAGATCAGAGGAGGAGGAGCATGTGGCCATGGCTATTAGAAGATTAGTGGAGCAACCCTCTCGATCTTAGGAGCTATCCATGATGAGCCCTACACATGAGGATGTGCCTAGCGTAAGTGTTGTTGTAGAGGAGGCTAAGCAAACACTAGTGGTGGAAGGGGAGGAAAAGGCCCCCATGCATGCAATCCCACTAGTCATGGCTCCAAAAATCACCCTGGTACAAGAAGCCACAGAAGTGGTGGTTAATGAAAGCAGTGTGATGGAGTGGGTGCAGTATCTATTGGGCAAAGTACAGGAGCTGGCATCTATGGTATCAGAAGGAGTCCCAATGGTTGAAGCCAAGAGACAGATAATGGCGGTAGATGTGGAATCCCACCAAGGGTCAAAGGTATCTCGCCTTGAAGTATCTACTACTTTGGTGCCCTAAGCAATGCGCAACACAAAAGAATATGATGAGCTAGTAGAAGAGCTCCAAAATCAGTGCGAGTGGATGGATGAGGAAACAAAAGTTGTGCTCAATGAGCTAGAAGTAGAAAATGAGGTTTTTGCAGCCTTTTGAGAGGAGAAAATGAGGCAAATGATGATATATACAAGGGAAGTGATTGCATTAAAAGAGGTGTTAAAGCCAAGGCAGGGTGAAGAGAGCCTGGGAGACTTGTATGATGAAGAGAGGGAGAGTTGCTTTGCTCTAGAGACACAATGCATTCTTGCATCTCAAGATAGGAGATGCCTTGAGGAAAAGGTCAATAGCTTGAATCAACAAAGAGAATAGCTATCCAAAGAATTACAAGGGGAAAATGCACAAAATCGACCTTTCTTAAGCAAATCCCTCAAGCCTTGGCCCCTACCCATGAACGGGATGCCACTTAATGTGCTCCCTTGTAACCAAAAAAAAGAAAAGAGAAAAAAACTTTAAAAAAAAAAGAAAAAAGAAATCCCTACATTTGTACTCTAAGATTGTCACAACCACTACACCTAGGGACCACCCTAGCCCCTCCCCACACCACAACTTAGGGCACATCACGGGCAGAACATTTTGATAGACTTGTCTCCTTATGTCACACACAACACTGTGAATGAATAATTGAAATAGGAGTTGTACTTCAAAAGAAAATGAATTGAATTTTCCTCTTCTTTTAGTAAAAATTCTCCATGAAGTCCTTGCATGGAATGATTGATTGACATGGAAATTTTCATTTCTTGGTTTATACATTTCACCATTTGATAGTGTTTCTTTCTAATCACTTTACCTTTTATGCAAAAAATATCCTTCAAAGAGAACTCATTGTGGGTTGTTGTGTAGTGAACAGGAACCCAAATGATAGGACAACATGATAAAACCAATAAGCTCCCATTATTGGTGGAAGAAAACAAAAAATATTGCTTAGCCATTGAGACAGGTGCCTTCAACGAGCTGAAATTTTGCAACATCCATAACCTAGAGGAGTTGGTGACATCGAAAGAGGCAGCCAAACAGATAATAGACTAGTGCAATCTTGCTAAGTACCTAGAGAAGGTGGGCCAGGACATAGATCGTAGCAAATGCACCAAAATTTTGAAAACTTTTGATGTCCAAAAGAACAATGGCACGGTGACAATGAGACAAGGAATGGATAAGAAGAAAGTTGACATGAATGATGGAATCAACTTGGCTGATATTCTTGAGCCCCCCATTAGACTGTAAGCAAAGATGGTCCACACTCTCTTCTCGAGTCAAAGATATAATGCCCTTATGAACAAAATAGGAGTGCCCTTACTTGAAATCCTTGTAGCAAATGCATTGGATGAGCTAAACTAGGATGCTTATATCCAAAAATCAATCTAGGCATCGGCAAAGGTGCTAGCAATAACTCCAAGGGCAACAAGGGGAGAGTCTCTAGCTACAACAACAAAATTAGAGAGGAAAAATTTGCATGCAAGGGATTGATCGTAGGGTTTGAAGGGATGTTGACAGCCATAATACAAGAAGCCTTGGGGGAGATGGAAAGAGAAGAAGTAGTGGAGGAGGCCCCTGAATGATGATAACCCAAGAAGAGCATCACTCTCCCAATCCAATGAGCTCTCCCACTTCATTCTCATAGGGAGTTTGAGGGAAGAAGAATTCAATAGAGTTCAATAGGAGGAGGCATAACAAGTTGCTAAGAAGAGAGAAGCCAACCGCCAAACTCAACGGTAAGAAACTTCAAGTGAGAGGATGGTTAATGAACAAGGGGAGTAGGGTTCTATGGAATCAAGCTAGGGAGAAAGAAGAAGAATCGTGTTGGGAATCCCAAGCAAAAAGATTGGAGCCACAACAAAAGGGGGCAGAGACCCAGAAGCTGTCCAAGTAGAATTAAGGAGACTAGAAAAACGTAGAAAGAAAAGGAAGGAAGAAGATGAGCACTTGTGGAGAGCCGAAGAGGAGTCCAAAGGATCTGAGGAAGAACGTAAAAAGAAATAGGAGGAAGAGGAAAAGAGACTAAGACAAGAGGAGGAGTAGGTGGCCATGGCTATTAGAAGAACAATGGAGCAACCCTCTTGATCTCAGGAGCTAGCCATGATGAGCTCTATACGTGAGGATGTGCCTAGCATAAGTGCTACTGTAGGGGAGGTTGAGCAAAGACCAATGATGGAAGGGAAGGGAAAGGCCCCCATGCATGCAATCTCACTAGTCATGGCTTGGGAAAAGTATAAGAGCTATCACCTTTGGCATCATAACGAGCCCCAATGGTTGGAGCCAAGAGACTGATAACAGTGGCAGATGTGGAATCTTGCCAAGGGTTGAAGGTACCCCATCTTGAAGTATCTGCTACTTTGGTGCCCTCAACAATGTGCAACACAGAAGATTATTGTGAGCTAGTAGAAGAGCTCGAGAGTCAGTGCGAGTGGATGAATGAGGAAAAAGAAGTTGTGCTCGCACTGACTCTCGCATTTGTAGAAAAGGAGGCTTGAAGTAGAAAAGGAGGCTTTTGTAGCCTTTCGATAGGAGAAAATGAGGCAAATGATGATATATACTAGGGAAGTGATTGCATTAAAAGAGGCCTTAAAGGCAAGGTAGGGTGAAGAGAGCTAGCGAGACTTGTATGATAAAGAAGGGAGAGCTGCATTGCTCCAGAGACACAATGCATTCTCACATCTCAAGACAGTAGACACCTTGAGGAACATGTCAATAGCTTGAAGCAACAAAGAGAACAGCTATTCAAAGAACTACAAGGGGTAAAGGCACAAAGTGAGCAAGAAGCAAGGAGAAAGATAGCTAGGCTACATAATCAACTTCATGTAGCACTCCATGAGCAAGCCATCCTAAGGGAACATGTAGAGCACCAGAATTGAGAGAAGGAACAAATGAGTGCATTATGGCAAGAGCAAGAGCAAGTAATCCCCACCCTCGCACAATATTAGAGCCAAAGATTGGAGCAAATAAGGAAAGGCAGAAGAATGGGCAGCTAAAAATGATGATAGGATTAAAGATTAAGCTTATCACCTGGCATTTAGAGAAAGAAAAGCTAAAGCTGTGGAGATAGGGAGCCAATATACAAAGGGGGGGGACCAAACTTTTAGCAAGATCATGATGGGGAAGAGTAGCTGCAAGAACCAAGGCCCCCACTGCAAAACCCAAGCACAAACAAAGGAGCAAAGTGAGAAAATCATACCTTCCAAGAGAATGGTGGAAATGAGGCACAAGTGAAGAGAATAGGTAGAGCTAGCATGAAGAAAACTCCAAGTTGCAAGCTGCAACAAGTTCCTAATGTGGCCATTCCTCAAGGAGAGGAGTGCTATCCTGTGAATTGGAACTAGGGACTTGTAGTATGGGAGTAGTGGGAGAATTGCAACTAACCCTTTGAATTTTCCTTCACCTACCCTTGAACACTGGACAAAGTGTTATCTCCAAGGGTAGTGGAGGAAGTGACAAAGCTCTTGATAAGGTTGGGAAAGTGATGGTCAAAGGAGAGAATTAGACACCCCACAAGGTGGCAATGGGAGCATGCAAACTATTTGGGGGATAAGGTGATGGAGTTAACCAGGAAAGTGGAGGGTTATGAAGCACAACCAGAGTGGTGAAGAAAAATTTGGGACTCTAAGTTAGATATCTGGATGGCATTCTATAACACACTACTATACGAGAGGAATAATCCTACCTACATACCCTATCCATGGAGAATTGGAGTTGATTTCAACCAGGAGGTGCATGGTAGGTACGATTTCCCTAAGATCTAAAATAAGAATGATGCATCTCCTTTGGAGCACTTCAATGAACCCTTCATCATCTTCCTTCTTTGCCATCTACATCTCTTGTATCATCCTCAAATAGATCCTAGAGGTCTTTCCTCATGAGATGGTACATTGTCTTTTCTTTCTAGGCATGAAAGCCTTCACCATTGAATTTGGTTATCTACTCAAGTTCAAACATTTTGAAGGAGGTCTTACCGCGAGTATACTTGGGTAGTGTCTAACCTTTTACAATGAGATTGAGGCTTATAAGGGATTCAATCAATTGGGCATTCTACATTAAAACTCTTCGTGTTTGTCATTGCAAGAACTAAATTGAAACCAACAAATGAATTGTTCTTGGATGTGTCAAGAAACACAAGTGCCAAGAAGCACTAGATAAGTATCAAGAGATACTATATTGATGTCATGCTTGATGATGCTTGATCTTCAGGTAGGTTGCTTGATCTTTAGGCAAGTCGCTTCAAATCTTCTTTTTGATGTTTGCACTTGCTAGAACTGATTAGGTATGAATGACAGAACTCCAGCTGATTGAGAAGGATGAGAAATTGAAGTGGGAGAAGAGCTTGAGCTTGGTGGCTATGGAGTCTCTGTTAGGGTTTGTAGGACAACATAATGGTTTTTGGTTTTGTGCAACAGATATAGTGGATCATTTACCACAATATTTATGTGGAAAGTAGCTTTTGTTCAAAAGCCCTATATGTACAGGGTGAATTGTGGGTTGGTTGAGTGGTGCAGATCATACGACACATGCTATCAACATAGATCAGGCACATCAATGTTGACCTATTAAGCACCTTGGAATATAGAGAAATTCTCTAGAAGAAATTGACTTGAGGTATGCCATTTAGAGAGAGTTATGAAAGCTCAAAGTGCTACAGGTCTTGTTGGCTATGGCTGCCAAACAATGAGTGTAAGATTCAAATGAAGAAATGAGATCATGAACTAGGACTAAGTTGACTAGAGATGGAGAGAGACCAGAGGAGCACAGACGAGAGCTAGGCCATGCTCAATTGGGCTATGATACCATGTCAAAAAGTCAGATCTAGAGCATCACAGCTATGGAGGTTGGAAGATGAAGACTAGATTCATAGCGACATGGAAAATGAATAGACCAATTGTTACACAAGTGAATTAGGTTCTAAGATGGAAGCTTGGACTCATAAACACAATCTTGTGCAAGAGACTGATAATGACAATGACACTACTAAAAGTATAAAGCATCATGATATTGCACTACTCATCATTGAAAGTGATAGTCAATTACAATGCTTTATAGTAGTTGGATAGTAGCATTTGCCTCATTGTGCATATGGGATTCATGGCATCTCTTCTTGGAGCATACATAATTTATCATATCTTTCAATAGAGGTAGGGCATGCATAAAAGTAAAAAAATGAATAAAGAAGCTCATTCTTGGTGTGTGGCCAAGTACTTGCTCTCTTCTTGTTTCTTGCTTCTTACTTCATTCTTGTGTATGAGAGAGAGAGAGAGAGAGAGAGAGAGAGAGAGAGAGAGAGAGAGAGAGAGAGAGAGAGAGAGAGAGAGAGAGAGAGAGAGAGAGAGAGAGAGAGAGAGAGAGAGAGAGAGAGAGAGAGAGAGAGAGAGAGGACTATGGAGAAGCTCTTCTTCTCCTCTCTCATCGTGTCCTATTCTCTTCTCTTTTCTCACGTGCGTGGCTATGGAGCTTGAAGCTTGGAGCTTGGAGATGGAGCTTGCTTGAAAGTGTATCTTAGATCATGACACTATTGGTATATTTGTGGAAGGAGGCAACTTGATCAGATTCAAAGGTAAGCTCACTACACGTGTGTGAGAGAGTGCACACGGCTATGTGAGAGGTTGCCATAGCTCTTGGCTTGAAATGCTTGAAGCAATAAGCGGTCAATGGGTCTTGCCGGTGTGCTCATGAGAGTGCCAACAACATCAAAACATTCTAACATATATTTTTCCCTTTTCAATTAGCTTGTAACCTCTGTCATATTCCTCTATAAAACAGCCATCTTTGTTAAAGCATACCTAGAAGTTTTGCTCAGCTATCTGGCCAATAGATAACAAATTCTTTGTGATTGATGGACCATGCAAAACATCATACTGCTTCTTATTCTTACCATCATGCATAACCAATGGAACAACAGCCATATGAGCTATACCATGTTGAGTGTCATCTCCTATGCACATCAAATGAAGGTTGCCACTTCAATGGAAATTTACACAAAGACTAACATGAAATACTAATCAACAAGAAATGTTGGAAACTATAGCTTGCCATTTCTTAATTCAAGATGTCTTACAACCAAGAATTACAAGAGATGTTGAAGCCATGAAAGCTTGAGAATCATTTGATGACAACTGCTGCAAGGAACTCACCCCTTACAATGGTGGGGAAGGAAATACCTTCAAGCTCCAAGAAGTGGAGATGTGAAAAATGATTAAAAGATGATTTACATTGGTTCCCTCTTGCCTTTTATACTCTAGCTTAAAGTAGGCTAATTGTCTAACTAAGGTAGCATGAAAATTTGCTTTATTATAGCACACAACCATTTGTACCTACTTTCATTTCATCAAACCACTCTCCATGTGGTGTCATGAGATTTGATGCTCCTAAATAAATATACCATATGTCATCTAATTTCTCATGTTGAGTAGCCTTGTTCCATATATGGTGAATAACTTGTCATCACTCTCATGCTCTATATGACTAGACAAGGCATAATGACCCTGTTATTTACCTCTTTGATTGGCTTGCTTTTTCCAATATTCTTTAGCAATGTGGCTATATTTCCCATAGTAATGACAATAATTATCCTTGTTTGCATTATCATGCGTACTCTATGACTGTCAAGATTCTCTACCTCTAGAGTTGGATCTCCCCCTTGCTTGGGAGTATCCACCATCTCTAGCATTATGGCCTTGTTAATTTTGCATATTCTGAGATGCATTTTGATGAGTACCTCTACCATGAAAGGAACCCATGTCATGATTCCCATTGCCACTTTAATTAGAGTAGAAAATTGCATCTCTGCCTTTTGAGCTACTTGAGCTAGTAGCCAAATTCAGTTCCACTTTCTCATGCCAAATGACTTGTATTCAAGTCCTAAACCATTCAAAGTCACTACAACCAAATCCTCATCCTCTACTTTAGTTTCAATAGTTGCCATATGATCTGCAATGGTTTTGATTTCTATTACATACTCCTGAATAGAGCATTCTTTCCTATCCATAGTACTGAACTTCTATTTCCTCTATATTGTGAGATTGAGCAATGATATTATTGTTGGTGGTTCTATTGTTGTTATTGTTGTTTGACAATTTAACCCGACAGTTTACTCATAAATGGTAGGACAACCATAATAGTAACATAACCTCCTAAAATTCTTACATTGAATATTGAGATTTGTATCTTGAAATTTTACCTTGGGTGCTCTAGTTTGCTAGACCATAGTGCTTCTAGATGTGAAATTGGGTGGACAAGAATAGGAAATAGTTGAATGTGGAGGATTTGTGCAATAACTTCGAATTCTTTTTTAGCATCATGTACATGGGATATGGCACCTTGTAAAGAGGAAGTCTTAAGAGAATAAAGTTTAGCTTGTATACCTAATTAGAGTTTTTCTTCTTTTTGTTGGAGCGTATATTGTGGTACTTTCTGTAGCGTACATATCAATAGAATTTTTAAAAAATCCTCTCAAAGTAGATATTGCACTATCACCCTCTTACAAAGAAAAATTTGCACGGTTCCTTTGGGCATCAAGATAAAATTGAGTGAAAGAATATTTGAAATTCTTTAGGAATGCATCCCATGTGTTAGGGTGATCAATAAATTGGAAGAGTACATTCCACCAGAGGGACGTCTTGTTAAACATATAAATTGTGACACACTTGAGCTTAGTTCTCAGGAAAGGATTCTCATTCAAAATAATCATTAAATATTCTTAACCATGATAAAACAACCTTGCTATCTTTTTTACCATCAAATTTTGTAAATCGAAAAGACTTCTAGTTGATGTGTTTCTCCTTCTGGGGTTTCTTATGCATTAAAGACACCATGGAGAATACCATAATGTAGTCATCTTCATCTTGGATACACTGGCTTTGTTGTGCTTCCCACTCTTGAAGGGCATGTGTAATCTTAGCCAAATTATTATGCAAGAGATCAATTTGTCGCTACGAAAGAGTAATCTCTAGAAGGGGTGATTCAAAATTATTTCTTCAATAAGGCTTTGCCATCTTTAAGAAGCAATGATCTTGTTGTAGAAAGAAACTAATGAATAAATATACAAAATAATGGGATACATACACAATAAAAATCTTCGAAATATCCTTCAAAAAAATATTTCAGGGGAATATTGTAAAAATAGATTCCAATTTTGCCTAGCTTGCTAACAAATTGTTACAAAGTTCTTAGCAAAGAACTCTTTGCAGTTAAACTTGGGTAAAGGGAAAAAAATGATGTGTAGAAACAATCTTTAAAATAGCATGTAGACATAAATTCACTACATGTGAACATGGTCATGGCTACAAATTAATGTTTGCACTATCCTGCATAGGAACAGAAGCGCTAAAAGACCATTTCACTATGCCAACAAGTAAATGCCAAAGTCTCATGTGTAGATGTCAAGATGATATTGAAGAGATGATTTAGAGGGAAATGGGGTTTTATGAATGCTCTCTCTTTCTCTTTACAAAATAAACGGGCACTATGGGCACAATTCAATAAGCTTATTTAATCTTAGTAACTCATACTAGGTTAAAGACAGAACTAGAAGAATAGGAGAAAAAAGACATCCCAAAGGCATCTCAGTCACTCACTCTAGCAAATGTTCCCTCCTTTCCCCATACTTGGGAAGTAATTTCTTATGCTTATGATACTAAAGAACTCCCAAGCTTAGAGAGGACTACTACATGAGTATTATTAAAGAACTCTTTGAAGGTAAGGACTTTGTAGATGAATCTAATAAACAATGCTCCTTTCTAACACCAACACCACAAACTTTTTTGGATGCCACTAGTACACTTGCATTTTGCTCGGATAAAGCTCAAGAATACTCAAGGAGACTTTCTATTGAAGATGTCAACCTTTGGGAGAAATAAAGGGTGGTCAATCACAAGAATCTTGAAAGTGCGAGATCCACTACTATGTTTAGTATATCAATTACTTAAAATATTTAAGCCATTACAAAATATTAACTTGATTCTTTACTTGTTTATAGGTATTATTTTATGTGATACTGACCATTTTCTAGCTCATATTGGTGGCACAAGGGCTAAGATTGGGGTGGATTTTGCACTTGCTTATATAATTTCCAAAGGCTTATGTAAGAAAAGTTAATATAGCATTGTATAGGAAATCTGTAAAAAGCAAGTGATGAACATAGAATCAACAACTTTGACTATTGTAGACCAGTCGATAGCAACAATAGCACCCAGCAGACCTATGAAAATTATCGAGGCCATGCAAGATTGTTATGATGACGTCAATAGCTAACTGCTAGTCTTGGAACAATAGGGAACTCCTTGTCAAAAACAACCTTGTGGAGATAAACCACTATGAGTGGTTTTTTTGATATGGACTTGAGAAGAGGGAACTGTACACTATGCACAAATGTGGTGCATAAGGTTAAACACTTATAGATGCCACTTTCCTTTCTCCTTACTCCCCGTTTTCACCCTTGTGAATTGGGTGGACATTAGTTAGATAAGGGAAAGATGAAAGATCTAGTGTATACCTATTTGTGCAATAGGTGACATGCACGTGTATGTGTATACTAGTATACATGTGCATTGTGCATTGTGCATTGTGTATGGATATGGATTCACACACATTTGAAAAGAATTAATTGTACCTCAACTTTAATAGCCTTATCCAATTAGCTAAGGCTTTCAAAATTGGTATGACAGGCAATCATCGAATGTAATTAGGTGATTCCCATTTTATATTCTCTCTCCACCTCCCCTTGTGAATAGGGTGGATCTCACAGCCAGAATGTCAGAAAACCTCCCCTCACTCTCTCTTCCTCTTTGTCAGGTAGATACAATCAATCATAATAAATGCTCGGTATAAAATCTTAATAAACTCTTACCTCTTGAGCAATGACTAATTGAAGCTTTCTCTATATCTTTGCTTATGGTAGCTTCACTCCTTCTCATTGTAGTTTCCTCCCTTTGCAGTGACTCTTTCTCTTTCTTAGCCATTCTTTGTCCCTTTTGGCAGTGTTTTAGGTATGGTAGATGAAGCACAGAGAAGAGTGTTAAAAAGAAAGAGGGGAAAGAAGAGGGCACATGGGATAACAGAGAAGATATTGGGGATAGTGGGAGAGGTGGAGATGTAACAACGGATGTGTGTTGATGATTGAAGGAGATGCTACATACAATTGAGATGTTAATGAAGGTGATGGATAGGATAGTGTTGAGATATTGGCAATCACGCCCAACTTAGCCTCTTTGTATGGAGCAGTGTGGGCTTAGGATATAGAATCCCATATGCATAATGGTGGAAAAAGTGCAGCCTAGTCTATTCCTATAAAGCATTGTACTTGCTCTCATTTTGAATGCAATGTCATAGTACTTTTGTACTTCCAGAAAAGTGTTTGTGTCATTGTCAACACACAAGATTGTGTTCATGAGTCACTCTGAATGTCTATATCCTCATGGTCTCACTCTTCCTCTTTCAACCTCCATAACCATGCTCTAGATCTAACATTTTAACATGATATCAAAGCTCAGTTGAGCATGGACCACTAGCTCTCCTTTCACTCCTCTCAACTCCTCTTCATCTCAGTCTAGCTCAATTTGAGTGTATGACTCCCATTCTTCACCTAAATCTCATACCCACTACCGTTTGGCAGCCATAGCCAACTTGTACTCTGTCCACTTAGAGCCTTCATATCTCACTCTATAGGCTGTATTTCTCAGTGCTTTCTATTAGGGAGTTGTTCCTTTGCTCAAGGCGCTAGTTCCTAGCACCTCTAAGAGTGCAACATTGTCCATCATATGCTTCAGCATTGCTGAAATTTGGTCACGCTGTTTAGAACTGTGCCTGTGCTAATCGTATGCCTTGATCCCTCTCCATGTAGTGCGATGTTGACCTTGATCATAGGGCAATTAAAGCCCATTAGCTAAGCTTCATTTCCATAAAAGAAGTTCTGGAAATGATTGAGCATAGAGCACACACAGAGAGAAAAACTAGGCCCCTGTCTCACAAACCCTAAAACTCCATAGCCAACTCACTTGAAGCTTCATTTTCTCTCTCCTGGTGCTCAAACCAAACCTCTGTCACTCTGATCCATTGAGAATTGATGTTTCTAGTAGGCATTTCCATCAAATCAGCAAGGAAGGGAGAAATCCAAGCATCAAACTCAATATCAAGTGCTTGAAAGCATAGTATCTATTGATACTTATCAAGTGTTATTTGACACTACATTCCTTATGTCTTTTGATACAATTAAATATTATGTTGCTCAAATCTAAGAGTTTTGGTGCTGATTTGTGGCTCCAGCATGGGAAAAGACTCTCCAATTGTTTAATTCAAAGGGGCCGCGTTTCATACCTGGCAAACTTGCATCAAGCTCATCCTAATGAGAAGAAGGGCCTTTGGGCCATTACCAATGGCAAAGAGAAGAAGCCTTGGGATGCAGACCTTGCAACTACTTGGCAAAAGAATGATGACAAAGCACATGCCATCATTAAGCTAGAATTGGATGACAGCTACATCCACCATGTGGATACCTGTGAAACCTCAAATGATACATGGAAGAGATTAGATACTTTGTTTGGTGCACAATCAAAGTCATCTAAGTATGGATTACTGATTGAATTTTTCAAGCTAGATATGAAATCAAACACATCTCTTGCAACTCACTTAAACTACATGGAAAGTCTCTTAACTCAGCTTGCAAGAATTGATCTCAAGATGGATGAAGATATTTGTATTGGTGTGTTGTTAAAAAGCCTGCCTTCTGACTATAATAATGTGTCAACTACATTGATCAACATGCCTAGTCCTAAACTAGTTGACATTAAGGCCTCCCTGCTAGAAGAAGAAAAAAAGATATAATCCAAAGAAGAACCAAGCACCTCTAAAGATGAACAAATGTTATATGTAGGTACTAGGTACAAGGGCAAGAAATATCAACTGGTATGTGACTTTTGCAAAAGGATCGGGCACACGGAGAAATTTTTTCATGCCAGGAAGAGGTCTCAAAAGGCCTATCTAGCTATTGTTAAAGAAGAAGAGAACCATGAAGAAGAAGAAGAAGAAGAAGAAGAAGAAGAAGAAGACCACTAGGAGAAGGACAAGCCTTATCAGTCCTTCTATTCTGATAGACTTTTTTAGTCTTGTCTTGCCTAGCACTAATGCTTCTCACATAAGTTTGGAAACTGCTCATGTAACCTTGTACTATAGCCTCTGTACACATTGTGAGGCCCTTGTTATAGCCTCTGGATGTCCACCATGTCTTTGGTACCCACATTTTACCTTTTCTGCGACAGCCTCTTGTGTTTACAATGTTTGTGGTGTGCCCACACTTTGCAAGTGGTTGCCCACTAAAGCCTCTACACACTTTGTACTTCTCTAGTTGTGATTGAGGAGGGTGTTGAGATATTGGCAATCACACCCAACTTAGCCTCTTTGTATGGAGCAGTGTGGGCTCAAGATACATAACCCCATATACAGTGGTGGAACATGCAACCTAGTCTATTCTTATAAAGCATTGTACTTACTCTCATTTTGAATGCAATGTCATAGTATTTTTGTACTTCCAGAAAAGTGTATGTGTCATTGTCAACACATAAGATTGTGTTTATGAGTCCAAGCTTCCATCTTGGAACCTAGTTCACTTGTGTGACAATCAATTTGAATGTCTATGTCCTCATGAGCTCACTCTTCCTCTTTCAACCTCCATAGCCATGTTGTAGATCTGAAATTTTAATAGACAACAAGACAATGATGATGGTTTCGATTGATGAACTGTAGGCAATCTGATCATCGGGGTAGCCACAATAGGGTGCAACCACAAACAAGGTGCAATCTAATGAAGATGTTGAAGGCAATCATAGGGCAGCTCAAGAAGGCTCAGCTAAGAAGAGTACATAACTATGAACATAACATAAGCTTGGTGCAAATGAAAATGATGGCAATGAGGCCAACAATAGTACACTTTGTAGTTAATAATGATGATGATGAACATGGACAATCCTAAAAAGGTTTTGCATATGCTTTTTATGTTTTTCCTTTCTTTTTTATTTTTCTCCTCCTTTCAAATAAAGAGAAGAGAAAAACAATTTGGATAGAACCCCCCCCTCTCTCTCTCTCTCGACACACTGGATCTCAGATCTCCAGTTTGCTCTTTCTCCACCGCCGATGTACCACATCCTGCATCCAGGAGGGATCACCTGCTATTAGCGACTTTGATGACTGCTACTACATCCCAGGATAGTATATCTCCCTGTATCTGTTACATATACACATCGCACCACTTTATCACAGCCGACAGTTGTTCACCTATCACAGCCGACATTTGTTCCCCTCTTGTAGCCATTATCTGGAGTACTAGAGCTACATATGCACATACACATACACGACACTTATCACTCACATCACTGTATTTTCAGTTTCCAGTTTTTAGCTTTTCATTCAACACTTTTATTTTGGATAGCTGGACTTCATCAGTTGTATCATAGTTTGTCTCATAGGCCAGTTTTGGTCTTTAGAAGACGTTAATATAACTTTCTTTCTTTCTTTCTTCTCTCTCTCTCTCTCTCTCTCTATCTCTATGTGCACAAGGCTAGATGAACTGCAAGCTTGACAAATAGCAACTTGTAGGGGCTTCAAAACAGGGTGTTCATTGACTTAATAACCTTGCAGAGCAGTGTCGGAGCATCCTTGTTCTTCTTTGTCTGTGATGCGGTCAAGATAGGCAGTGCACTCCTAGTTTCTCTCTCTCTCTCTCTCTCTCTCTCTCTCTCTCTCCTCTCTCTCTCTCTCTCTCTCTCTCTCTCTCTCTCTCTCTCTCTCTCTCTCTCTCTCTCTCTCTCTCTGTGTGCCGCATGCCACTGCTCGGATCCAACGTTTGACAGTGCTCATAGTGTGTGGAGGCATTTCACGATGCGTATGAGCTGGAGCAGCACTTCATTTGCGCACATCCTTTGTCACATTTGTAGGTTTGTAGGTCTTACTCCAAGATCCAAGGTCACATGAACAAGTACGTTGTGTTATAGATCTGCTTGCCAAGTATGAAATCATGCCTACCTACTTTGCCCTGTCCTAAGCATGCTCTGCAGTTCTAATAGACACCTGCCCAGAAGTCACCTGCCCTAGAAATACCCATAGGTCTAATGTGCCCACCTGCCCTGCCCATCTGATGCACTTGCCCTGATCTTCATGTTCGGTTACCTGGACCAGAAGCTCAATATCTAGCCAGTCAAAGTATTGTCATGCATTGATGCAGTGAGATTGAAAAACTGCTGATGTTTTGCATCTTAGCTGGCCCTTGAGAAAGCAGATTGCTCATCCCTCTCTCTCTCTCTCTCTCTCTCTCTCTCTCTCTCTCTCTCTCTCTCTCTCTCTCTCTCTCTCTCTCTCTCTCTCTCGCTAAGAACTAGGAAAGATGACTACGGTTGGAGATACTAATGAGCGCCGATGATCTATCGCACCCAGCAAAGCCAACTCGACAACCATAGGTTTACCTCTCTCTACTGGCATGTTGGAGTAGCCATTTGTTGGAGAAATCTCACATGATGGGATATGGAATTTTTTGGCAATACTTCAAGCATCAATCAATGCACAGAATCAAGAAATCACATGCTTGGCTCTCAGTGTCAAGCATTGGAAAGCAAGAATACATAGTTGGAACAGACTGTGGAGGAACATGCCAAGAGAATCATAGACTTGGAAATGAGTATGGCGACGCGCCCATGCATGGAAACACCAAAAACATGGGCCAAAGTAGTAGCACATGCTCCCCCAAATGGAGACATGTTTGTATTTCATGCAGAGGGTGATGATGCACTGGTAGATGATGTGGATGCACGTGAACATAAAGAAAGAGAAAAGCGTGCCCAAAACCTAGTTATTCGGGGATTGCCTGAAATAGATGATGAGACTGCATTGTCTCTTACTACAAAAGTAACAAAGTTTTTTGGTAAGTATTTTGCCATGGTAGATGTGCCTATCTTTTGGTGCTCGATGTATGGGCAAGAAGAAAGATGATGGGAAGGAAAGAGCCATTGTATGCACTCTATTGGATGCATGTAAGAGAACTACACTTTTAGACAGTAGTCGAGTATACCTCAAGGGAACAAATTTTTATGTAAATGAGGTTCACACCCCCGTGTAATAGGAGGAATGTCGGAACAATACAATAAGCAAAAGAAATCTAGTGATAACACTTCAAAGGATGCATAGGGATGCACAACCCATGGGAGCTGCATGCTTGTGAAGGTGTTGTTTTGGAATTGTAGAGGGTTTCCATGGCATAAAGGTGAAAACATTAATGCTATGGTTGGTGATGCTAACATTGTGTTCCTCGTCGAGACATGGGAGTGGAAGACATGTAGAATTCCAGATATCCCAGGGTACATAATTCATAGCGCATATCAGCCACATGTAGGAAAAAGAGGGCAAGGAGGAGTTGCATGCATATACAAATGTCATTTGGAAGGAATGATTGATGTATGTAAAGTAGACCGACATAAGCGGTACATATGGATTATGCTCAAGAACATTTTGAAGATTTGAGTATGGATGCATGAACATATATGCAACAAGGACATGTGATGGTCTTAGGTGACTTAAATGCACGTATTGGACATATGCAATTTCAGCGCATAATGCGTGATGAGCTAGACAAGGAAGAGGCTGTGGATGTAGATGCATGTTAGTTTAGACAATTTGAGGATACACACATTAACACTCATGGATGTGTTAATGGTTTGCACATGCCGATATTGAATGGTATGAATTGTTTCCCTGATATTGAAGGATACACGTGCTACTCAACTAGTGGAGGTTCCAGTGTGGTAGACTATGCAATGGTACACATGAATGATTTATGCATGACAAGAGAGTTTTGGTTAGGTGAAAAACATCCAAAATCGGATCATATAGCTTTGGGCTTGACACTTGATATTTGCCACCATGTAGGACATGCAGGGGACACAGTAGGTAATGGTGCATTCTATATTGATGTAGACAAGAAACAAGCATATGCTGGTCACCTGGATAGTCTTATGAGCAATCTTACTAGGAGCACATGGGCTGATTTGAGAGACACAATGTTAAATATGGCTATAAGGTTTTTGGGAAACCAAAGAGCAATCACAAAAATGTCAAAGGCTTGCCATGCAAGAAATGCTTTGATGATGAATGTAAGGCTACACATAGAAAGCTAAAAATCCTCCCTAAGGGACAAGAACGAAGTGAGGTGGAAAAACGATATAATGCTCTCACGTGTAAAAAATGACGACGATATGTAGTGGCCAAAGATACTGAAAATGCTAGGGATTTTGAGAAATGTCCAAGGCAAGCATGGAGAACATTGCAAAACAAACGGTCAAGTGTTATGGGGGATTTTACAGATGTTGACATGCTATCGTATGTTACAAAACTTTACATGCATAAAGGGGTACATCCCATCAAATGTGATGTACATACGCAGTCATCTAGTGCTTTGTTCACTTTAGAAACATTGGAGGCAATCGTCAACAAGATGGCTAATGGAAAAGCATGGTTTTCCCCAAGAATGGCAGGAGAATTGGATACAACCATTGTATAAGGGAGGAGATCTCAATTTGCTCATGAACTACTGCACGATTATGGTTAGTTCAACCATGGAAAGCTATTCAACACTATCCTGGAAATGCAATTGAGTAAATGGGCAGAAAGTAATAACAAATGAGCTAATGGACAATTTTGCCCTGGTCATAACACCATAGACCATTTGGTTACTTTAACGTGTGCTTATGGATGAGAGTCGGCTTGAGGGAGAAACATTGTATTATTGTTTTGTGGATTTTAAGAAGGCTTTTGACATCATACCAAGGGTCGGCTTATGACAACAAATGCAAGAATTAGGGGTCCCAAATGATCTATGCATGGGAATTTACAGGATATATCAACGAGTGGTGTGCCGCCTCAGAGGTCGCAACGGGCTGTCACAAGTATTTGAGAGTAATATGGGAGTCAAACAAGGTTGCCCGCTCTCCCCTACATTATAATAAGCTAGATGAAATACTTCTCACACCTATGAATGAAGAGGAAGCCAAAAGCCCGCATATTGGTATGTTTGCCATCTTGCTCCTACTTTATGCAAATGATGTGGTCTTCTTTACATATATTGGGGAATGTATGCCGCAGTTCATGGGGATTCTTGAATGGTTTTGTCAAGATAGTGGTTTGACAGTGAATGTATCAAAAGCAAAGCTAATGGTTCTGTGCACCAAGTAATCAAAGATCCCACCAAAAGTACATTATGCAGGACAATCTATAGAGGTAGTATCTACTTTCAAATACTTGGGGATTGAGATACCTGTAGATCACAAATGGCATACATGTGTGGAGTAGCAATAAGCGGCAAGGAAAAGCAAGTATTATCACTTTGAAAATGATTGCAGCCATGCAAATACTAAATGCTGGAAAACACGATGTGATTTTTGATGCATGTGTTCTATAGATGGTATTATATGGAGTGGAAGTGTTGGGGGGGGGGGGGGGGAGCATCTCCTCATCTACATGGAACGACATTGAGAAGCTACAAAAAGATTTTATTCGTAGACATTTGGGCATCAAAAGCACCACACCATATGTACTTATGCTTTTGGAAATAGGCTTTCAGCCAATTGAGGTACATGCTACGGTCTAAGTACTGAGATATGCCACCTGAGTATATCAAATGGATGACGGTAGGCTCCCCAAATGGGCATGGGATGCTAGCACATGCTTACAAAAAATGTGAAAAAGTAAAGTGCTTTCAACAGGATGGGTGCTAGATATGCAAAAATGGTTTAAAGGGTAGGGAGTGGATAGATATCTAGATATGGCATCCGAAGATATATGCATGGACACATTTCAATTAGACCTCTTACGAGTATTTCAAGCAAAAAATCAAAGCAAGGGAGAAAATGACCAACTTGCTTATTACAATATGCATATCTATCCTTCATGTTGGGAATCCTACATGTAGGTAGAGGCACACATGTAGCCATACATAGCCAACCCACTCTCAGTGGTATTTAGATGGAGTATTGCATGACTTTGAACTCGATCACACACTTTATTGATCGAGACAGGTGCATGGAGTGGACATGCAAGAGAGATGAGGTAATGCAAGTAGTGTGGACTATAGAGTGTAGAATCAGAGGAGCACATGATTATGACATGCCTAGCATATGCACACATACGGGCTGACTTTGATATCCCTTTACATGGGCCACTACACCAGTTTTTGACCACTACTCCTATATCGAAGTTAGGGGCTCTCATCACCCGCATGTTAAGCTTTCAGGAGAACCACGCTACATAGATCATTATTTCACCATATCTACCCTTTTCTACCATGGGGGAGGAGAATCATTGTATATTTGGAAAGGCCCCATGGGTCATAATTTGGCCTTCTGTGGACGATAATAAACTACTCTACGCTCTACTCTCTCTCTCTCTCTCAAGCTTAGCCTCCCATGGCAAAAGCACTAGATGTGATTGTAATCCCTCAAGCAATTCAATATTTTTTTGTTTGACTTTCTCTAGTATTTCCTTCTCTAAGCACATTAATGTTCTCCATAAGCATGTTTTAATTAGTCTTCTGCCTCACTCATCAATTATTCGAATAGGATGAGTGACTTTTTAAAAAAATGGAACCTAAAACTATGGCCTAATTACTTTCCATGTTTCAGACTTAGCGTGTAAGTACCATATCCTATTTCATGGTTTGATATGTATAAGTGACTTTATCATCAAAGTCTCATTTGTCCCAGTAATGGAACCAAAATGTCATGCTCTATGAGCTTGATAGTGGGGGCATTGGATACACAAATGGATTCATCTTGATACTTTGGTGTTAAGAGACCTCAAATCACACACTTGTTCACACACTTGCATTGCAATAGCTAAGATTGCAAATATATATACAAGAAAGTTGTGGATATGGTAGGTTCTCCTTCTGAAGTATCATGCACATGTTCTAGATCTATCCTTTCTAGTTCTTCTAAATATCTAGATATTGTCTTCTTAGATATTCTATAAGTACATGTTCATATGAGTACATCCCATCATTCTAACATTTCCCCTCTTTAGAAAAGGATAAAAATATCTTCTAACATTCTTCCTCCCTTCTCAAAAGAAAATAGGATTTTCTTTTGTAGTACAAACACTTTTTACCAATCATCTTGGCTACAATAGTAAGTCTAGTTTGAAGATTGAATATGTAAATGTAGTGTAACTTGAGTTTGATGATGACTATATCTTAGTTGATTTGTCTCTTGATGCTACTCAATCGACTCATTCTTTATCTACTTACTCTCAATGTTGGCTATGTGACTCAAGGGCTTCTTTCATATTACTTTGCATCACGATTGATTTCCTACCTATCGTAGTATTATAGGTTTAGTGAGATTGGAAAATGATACTGCATTAGATATCATTAGCATTAGGTATGTTAGACTGTAGTTTACTTCAAGAAGCTCTTTTATTTTGCGTAATGTATGTCATGTACCAGCAAGCCTAGTCTCTATTGGACAATTGGATGATGCAGGTTATCATGTCTCTTTTGGTGATTCTGCATGGAAGATTATCCATGGTTGCCTTGTTTTTGCTCGAGGTACTAAGATTGGCAACCTCTATTCTTTGTTTGTATTTGGGTCTATTGACCATGTATTGGCTTTGACTGATTTACCACATGTATCTTTATGGTATCATTGCCTTGGGTACATGTCTTTGAAAGGAATAAAAGTACTTACTCATTTGTAGTATCTTCTATCTCTTGATTACTCAATCTTGATTCATGTGATCATTGTCTTTATGGTAGCCAAATACATAACACTCATAAAAAGTATGGCTCTATATGCATGGGTGAGCCTCTGGATTTTGTGCATTCCGATGTATGTAGTCCTAAACCCTATCGGTCATTGGGTGGCACAAAGTACTTTGTGACATTTATTGATGATTATTCACGTAAGGTCTAGGCTATCCTAGTAAGCAAAAATGGGATGTTCTAGCTACATTTCAATGCTTTGTTGCTCTTGTTAAGAATTAGTCTAGGTATAGGTTGAAATGCCTAAGGTCTAACAATGGGGGTGAATATGTCTCTAAGGCATTTGAGTAGTCTTGTCATGAATGGGGTATTAAGAATCAATTGACTAACATATAGATTACATCCTAGAATGGTATTACAAAGCACATGAACATGACTATTTAAAAAAGAGTCCATAATATGCTTAATCATGTACGCTTAACGTAGTACTTTTGGGTCGATATAGTTACTATTGATGTGCATCTCATCAATAGATCCCATGCACTACTCTTGGCTATCATGTTTTGTAGAGGAGGTATGGTCTAGGAAACCTTTGCTACATACTTATTTGAGGGTCTTTGGATGTGAGTTTTTTTACCATGTTCCCAAGGACAAGTACAACAAGCTAGATCCAATTTGTTTCAAATGCATCTTTCTTGGGTGTGGTGATGCAAGTGACATGGGCTATCACCTTTGGGATTTGCAAGCTCGGAAGGTTATCCATAGCCATGATGTTTTGTTTCATGAAGAGAAGATGCATAAGCAACCTGAGCAGGTAGTTGAGGTACATAGGGTGGTCTCTTAGGAGGAGCCACCTATTATAGTATAGCTAACTCTAGTGAGATAGCCAACTATAGTTGTTGATGATGCCCACAATCCACCTGTTGTGTAGGATCATGCCATTGGACAGAGAGGATATGCAGTACAAGCTCCATAGCAAGCTTTGAGGTACTCTATTAGAGCTTCACATCCTCTTGATTGCTATGAGCTCTCTATGGATTATGTTATGGTGACAAACTTTGCTAAGAACTGTACATGGGACTTAGTTTTCTTACATGATGGGAAACATGTGTTGCCATGCAAGTGGATGTACAAGTTGAAGAGTACCCTTGCTCACCCTAAGCCATCATATAAGGCTAGATGTTGTAGTGCGTTTTAAGCAAGAGCATGGTATTGACTTCGATGAAGTTTCTCTTGTAGTCAAGATGACTATTCTACATGGTCTTGGCCTTGGTTGCTTAGTTGGAGCTGGATCTTTATTAGATGGATGCTAAGATGTGTTTCTTACATGGGGACCTACATGATCAAATTTATTTGCAGCAGCCTAAGGGCTTTGCGAAGAAAGGCAAGGAACACCTAGTATGTAAATTAAAGAAGAGTCTTTATGAGCTCAAGCAAGCACCTAGGGATGGTATAATGAGTTTGATACTTTCATGCATTCATAGAGGTATTCACCTAGAATGTAAATTAAAGAAGAGTCTCTATTGAAAGGTGAGAAGGATCAAAGCTTGCACTCGAGAGCTATGGCAGGAGAGCAAGAGCAAGAAAGAGAGAGACAAGAAATGGGAACTCCAACAGTCACAATGTGTGACCGGGCCTTTCTTTATTCAAACTGTCACTAAAAGAATAAAGAATAAAGTGATGGTGACGGGCCCCTGCCACCAGTAGTGTGCAGTGGCGGTGACTGTTAGTGTAGTAATACACGGGCAGCTAGGCGGAGGTTCCTTTACCCCCAACAACCTCCCACTTAAAGGGAATCTGCCCTAGTGAGGAGTGAAAAAGAAAAAGGAAAAAAGAAAGTACAACATGTATACATGTACAACAAGATGAGGAAAGACGTCATCTCATCCCACACCCATCAACCTCCTGAGGAAGGCAAAGCGCTCTATAGAGAGGCTTTTCGTGAGCAGATCTGTAGGATTCTGGCTAGTCGAGATCTTGACAAGGTTAACAAACTTGTCCTCAACGACCCCACGTATGAAGTGATACCTCACCTCAATGTGTTTTGTCTTCGCATGGAAGACCGGATTCTTGGCTAACTGAATAGCACTTATAGAATCTGAATACAGTGTAGGGATAGCATCAATACCAAGGTCAGACCAAACAACCCAACCAAATGGCCTCCTTGCAAGCCTCAGTGGCTACAACATGCTTGGCCTCTGTAGTAGAAAGGCCCGTGCATTTCTGCACCTTGGACATCCAAGAAACATCACCTCCAGCATAGGTGAAGACATAGCTGAAAAAGGACTTTCTACTATCTGTATGTCCTGCATAATCAGAATCAGTGCACTCCACAACTCTTGTATCCTAGCTGCCATAGCATATGCACATATCTGCAATTCCCTTCAGGTACCCCATGATACCCTTCACGGCATCCCAATGCTTCTTGCTAGGTGTAGCCATATAGCATGCCACAACACCAACCGCAAAGGCAATATCTGGACTAGTGGCTATCATGGCATACATAAGACTGCCCACTGCGGATGCATAGGGAATCTTGGCCATCTCGGCCCTTTGCTCATCTGTCTGCAAACAATCAGCCTGTGATACATTCACATAAGAAGGCAATGGACATCCAATAGGCTTTACGTCCTGCATGCGAAAGCGCTCAAGGAATTTATGAATGTACTCCCTCTGTGACAAGTAGAGGAGTCCTTGATGCCTGTCGCATCTAATATGCATATCAAGTATATGAGAGGCCTGTCCCAGATCTTTCATCTCAAAGATCTTATTGAGTTGAGCCTTAAGAGCATCTAGCTCATCATGAGCTTTCCTTGCTATCAACATATCATCCACATAGAGTACTAAAATCAATAAAGAACCATCACGGGCTTTCTTCGTGTAAAGACACGGATCCATAGCACTCCTGTTGTAGCCCTATGACTACATAAAGTCATCAAACTTATGATACCACTCCCTAGGTGCTTGCTTCAAGCCATAAAGGCTTTTCTTCAATTTGCACACTAGGTGCTCCCTGCCAGGTTCTACAAAGCCCTTAGGCTGCTCCATATAAATCTCATATGCAAGTCCCCATGTAAGAAAGCTGTCTTGACATCCATCTGGCATAAATCCAAGTCAAGCTGAGCAACCAAAGCCAAGACTAAGTGCAGGGTGGTCATCTTAACCACAGGAGAAAAGACCTCATCAAAGTCCACACCATGTTCCTACTTAAAACCCTATGCTACCAATCTAGCCTTGTATGCCGGCTTGGGATATCTAAGGGTACTTTTCAGCTTGTACACCCACTTGCATGGCAAAGCCTTCTTGCCCTCAGGCAAGGAAACCAAATCCCAAGTCTCATTCTTATGCAAGGAGTCTATCTCAGACTGCATAGCCCTCTCCCAGGAGTGTCTGTCACCCCTGTACATAGCCTCATAATAGGTGAAAGGCTCTCCTACATCTGTAACCATGCATCGAGGGCTGAAATCTATCAGGTGGACATCTGTCTCTAGTAGACCATCTCACAGCAGGCACTGTTGCTTGCCCAGCTGCCTATCCAACACCCTGACCATGAGCATCTGCTGCAGCTGTAGGCTGTCCAACTGGCTGTGCGGGAGCTCTTGGCTCCTCCTGAAATATGACCCTGCGGATCTCAACAACTCTCTCAGAATGCCGATGCATCTTGTCTTCATGGAAGACTACATCATGATTGCGGATGACTTTTCGCGCCTGCGGATCCCAGAGACGGTAACCCATCTCGCCTATATCCCCATAACCAAGGAAAATGCATTTGACACTCTTAGGATCCAGCTTATTTCTCTTGTCCCTAGGCACATGGCAAAATTCCTCACATCCAAAGACACGGAGATGCGCATAAGAGGGAGGTTTTCCAATCCATACCTCCTCTATAACCTGGAAATCCAAACCACTAGAAGGTGATCTATTTATGACATGCACAGCTGTACTAAATGCCTTAGCCCAAAAGCTCTGTGGTAGGCCTGCATGGCTAAGCATATTGCGTACATGCTCCTGGACGGTTCTATTCATCCGCTCAGCCAAACCATTCTAGGGGGGGTGTAGGGGGCGATCAACTGGCGCTTAATACCCCTCTCATCACATAACTGCTCAAAAGCATGTGAGACATACTCAACCCCATTATCTATTCTTAGACATTTTAGCCTATACCCAGACTGATTCTCAACCAATGCAAGCCATCTTTGAAACACAGCCAAGACATTGAATTTCAGCTTAATGGGATAAGCCCAAACTTTTCGTGAAAAATCATCTATGAACGTAAAAAAATACTTTGCACCACCCATAGACTAACAAGGCATGGGCCCACAGACATCCGAATGTACCAATGCCAAGGGCTCACTCATGCGTGGCCTACTAGACTTCTTATGCGTAGACCTAGTCTACCTGCCATAAAGAAAATGCTCACATGAATCAAAACATGCATAATCAAGGGGCGGTAAGTACTGCAAACCAGAAAGCATTTTCATTCCCTTCAAAGACATATGGCCCAAACGGGCATGCCAAAGAGATACATGGGGGATAGAACCCACATACAAAACATGATCAAGGAAAGAAGCGGATACAATCAAGGGATTGAGGCTGCTAGCCTTGGCACCTCTTGCAATCACAAGTCTTCCACGAGTGATCTTCCATGCAGAGTCTCCAAAAGATACATGATAACTTGCATCATCAAGCTGTCCTGCTGACAGGAGAGTGCGTATCAAAGCAGGTACATGACGTATATCCTGCATAACAAAATTGCTGCCAGAAGGAAATTGTAGCCTAACATCACCAATGCCCACAATATCAAGAGAGCTGTCATCACCCAAGCGCACAGAACCCGAAACGGTACGGTATGAATGAAACCACTCTCGACAAGGTGTCACATGAAAGGACATACCTGAGTCCAAGAGCCAACACTGTACATACATAGAGTGTATCTCTGTCATTTGCGAAGCACTAGAAGAAGCTGCAAGGATATAATCATCATCATTAACATCCTCATGCTGCATAACATTGATCTCTTCAATTTTAACACTGGACTTTGCAGGCACTATGCTACGATCAGAAGACTTATCTTGCACTTTGTCTTTCCCCTTATCTTTGTGCCTTTCATTGTGTAGTTCATGACACTGTGGCCTAATATGGCCCTTGTTCCCACAATGGTGACAAGTAACATCTGCATTCCTGCCACGGGATTTGCTACATGACTTTCCACGAGACTTGGACCGAGTTTTCTGAGAATCCCGTCCATGGCCACTGCCACTACCATGCTTTCCATATCCATCATTCCTGCCTCTAACTGTCATAGCATGCGACACACGAGAGGCATCCAAATTCTTACGGTTAACCTCTTCCTGTAGAAGAGCACTCTCAACATCAGATAATTTCAAGGTAGCAGTAGAGGCACATAATGTAGTGTAAAATACATCCCATGACTCATTAAGAGTAGCGAGCAAGAAAAGAGGAGTGATATCCTCTGCAAAAGTGATGTCCTGCGAAGTCAAGTTCTTGAGTATAGCATGGAACTGGCTCAAGTGAGCAGACATAGTCACATTCTCCTTCATGCGCAAATCCATAAGCTGCTTCAACCAATACATCTGACTCGCTGGACTTTTCTTGTCATAGAGATTCTTGATTTTATCCCACAATTGCCGTGCACTCTGTTCTTCCTCAAATACATTGTAATGTACCTATTCTGTGAGAGATAATACAATAGTGGACTTGCATAACTCATCAAGCTCAAACCATTCCTCATCTGGCATAGTTGCAAGCGGATGCCCGCTCAACCTCAATGGTTTGATATGCGATTTTTGCACCAATACCTGCCAAATATGGCTCTTTCAATAAGAGTAATTCATACCATCAAGCTTAGTGATGTTGAAAATAGCATGATCAATGGTCGAACTCGCCATAATGTAGGTTGGAAGACTGTAGATAGTACAAAACTGCTTGCTATTTACTGCAGAAAATGACAAAAAAATCACCAAAATCGAGAGAAAATGGCGAGAAAAGTGTAATCAAAGTTGCTACCCACCAAGTACTAGTGAAAGTACATCATTTCAGAATATTTCAGCATGAAAAATCTATGTCAGTCCAGAGTTATATGCTTGCTGTAATAAATGATAGCAAGGTACTATGAGAGGCAATTGCTGACCAAATCACTGCACCAATTTAAGAAATGACAGCCAAGACATGACCATCCATAAACGGGCATAAATCAGCACCAAACAATCATCAAGACCCTAAGCAAACACCCAAACATGTCACCAAAGCATCCCTCAGTGAGTAGGCATACCCCTTGGATAGTAGGGCAAAGTGTACATAACACTGGCAAAGACCTGACACCAGTAGGTGTATGCTCACAAGAGTGCAAAGCCCAAGCTCAGGTCAAAAGAAACTCCAAGATATCAGTGCATGAACCATGCAACATTTAAGTGTAAGAGATCCAAAGTCTCAAGTATTTGCAAAATGCTCAAAATAGCATAAACCTCCTGCTCAATGTCGGTAAAGCATACAAAATGCTCCCACTAGCACAAGAGGTAGATAAACGAGCTCAACAACTCAATCAAACCAAGTCAAAGTGCCAAGGCAGGTAACCAAGACAATGTCTCAATAGCATCCCAAGAGCATGACGGCTACAAGGCAACTCTAGGTAGCATCCATGAGCAAGACGTACATCCCAATAAATATCTCTGACAACCAAAATGACATCCAATATACAAAATTCCAGAATAGAAATTTGAGAATCCAAGCCAAGTCTTTAGAGAGCACTAAAGCTCAACAAGTAAATGGTACACTGTGCCAAGACAAATGCATCAAGCCGTAGGCGTCAGGTAAGCATGTACCCAAATAGCATGTAACTGTCAAGGCACTGACCACTGTCAAGCATAGACCAATGTCAATAAGTGCGGACTAAAATAAGCTCAAGCTTCCAAAAGCATCCGGATCCAATTTCAAGCTTGAAGTCATCTGTCGATGATCAATACATCATAGCATAACCCAAGACATACACCTGAAACCAATAGGCATATGTCAAAGCATGAAAGATAACTTCAGCCCAAGAGTATTCAGCATGCATTTACTAATATAAACTGAGTATTTCCAGCTCTACAATCAGGCCAAAATCATAGCATTACATGTAGCTTCAATCCCCCAATCAATCAAGATGCAATAGGCATCAAACCGATTATGTAGTCATGCCCAAACAAGCATAGGCATAAACTGTGAATATAGCACTAGTATCAAATGTTTGTGGACTATTTATAACAGTCCTGAAACACTATTTTCAACCACCAACCAATGCCTAATCTCAGAGGATCAATGCAAAGTATCAATACACGTGCAAGAAACCCGAAATGTAGCCCGAACAAGTGCTGAATGCCAAGCTGGAGCTGGAGCTAAAGTGGCTAACTGTGTGGCTGTCCAAAAAATATGCACAAATTTGTGTGGGATTGCTGCTAGTCTTGCTGGTCCACGTGGCAAATCTGGAGTGGTTGAAGGGCTCAAACATGAGCAAAAGGGGCCTGGGAACAAGTCTCTAGCAGCCCATAACCGGGGGCAAAGAGATATGAAGGTTGGAAGCTTCAATGGTGGTTGCCCTATTTGCCTAGACCTATGGACTAAAATAGAACTCTAAAATAATGAAGCAATACCTCAATGTCAATGCCCTAATGGTGCCTCAATAGGCCGGGAAGAAGCTCGAAAAGTCGGGGAGTGACGGGAGCTCAAGAGAATGAGCTATGGCTGCCGGGAAGGAGACCCAATGCGAGTGGGGAGTCAATGGGAAGTTGAGAATGCCACGAGCCAAGCTCAAGAGTTGGGAAGCCGTTCTCTGATACCAGTTGAAAGGTGAGAAGGATCGAAGCTTGCACTCGAGAGCTATGGCAGGAGAGCAAGAGCAAGAAAGAGAGAGACAAGAAATGGGAACTCCAACAGTCACAATGTGTGACCGGGCCTTCCTTTATTTAAACTATCACTAAAATAATAAAGAATAAAGTGATGGTGACAGACGCCTGCCATCTGCAGTGTGCAATGGTAGTGACTGTCAATGTAGTAATACACGGGCGGCTAGGCGGAGGAGCCTTTACCCCCAACATTTATGAGCTCAAGCAAGCACCTAGGGATGGTATCACAAGTTTGATACTTTCATGCATTCATAGAGGTATTCTCATAGTGAGATGGATCTATGTTTATACACGAAGAAGGTATGTGATGGTAGACTTATTATATTGGTGGTCATTTATAATTGGGACAGCTCATGCTGAGCTAGTTGCTTTGAAGACTCAGCTCAAAAAGAGCTTTGAGAAATGAAGGATATGGACAAGCCTCACACATACTTGGTATGTGCATTACATGCCATTGCTCTAAGGGACTTCTTTACTTGTATGAGGAGTACATACACAGAGTACTTGAGCGGTTTCATATGCAAGATGATAAGCCTATTGGCTATCCTTTATCTTCTCATGTGAAGGTTATCTAGGTTGATTGTATATAGTTAAGAGATGAGATGGCCAAGGTTTAGTATGCGTCTGTAGTGGGTAGTTTGATGTATATCATGATAGCCACTCGTCTTGACATAGCATTTGTAATTGGTATGTTATATGGCTACACCTAGCAGGCAACATTGGGACACCATGAATGGTATCATGAGATACCTAAAAGGCACAACAAATATGTGTATTTGCTATGGTAGCCAGGCTATAGGAGTTGTGGGTTATACTGACTCAAATTGTGCAAGACATATAGACAGTAGGAAGTCCACCACCTTTGGGTATGTCTTTATTTATATTGGAGGTGAAATCTCTTGGATGTTTAGGGTGTCAAAATGCACATCCTTGTCTACTAATGAGACTAGGTATATTACAATCATGAGGCTTGCAAGGAGGCCCTATGATTAGTCCATCTAGTTGTAGATCCTGGTATGACTATGATTCCTACATTGCATTTGGATTCAATGAGTGCCATTCAATTGGCCCATAATTTAGCCTTCCATACAAAGACAAAGCACATTGAGGTGTGTTATAAATTAATTAGGGAGGTGGTAGAGGACCAAGTCCATGGAGCTTGTCAAGATACCTATGGATATGAATCTTGGAGTTCTACTCATTAAAAGTCTCCCAATAGAACAATTGCCTTCCTTATTATGGAAATAGGATGAGATGACGTCTTTCCTCATCTTGTTATACTTTATGTACATGTTGTACTTTTTCTATTTTTCTTGTACTCATTGAGGCATATTTGCCTTTAAGTGGGAGATTGTTGGGGGTAAAGGTGCTTGTGCCTAGCCGGCCACATTTACTCACTCTATACTGTATCTACACACTTATACACTAGAGGTGGTGGGCACTATCAGTATCACTTTATTCTTTATTATTTCAATGACTATTAAATATGGGAAGGCCAATCACACATTTTGATTGTTGGTTTCCATATTCGGTGTCTCTCTCTTGCTCTCTTGCTCCATTCACCATAGCTCTTGCTTCACTATTGCTTCCACTTGTTTGCTTTCATTTGCACTCCATCTTTCACTTTGCCAAATATTTTTTCTAGAAAAAGGATTGATATTTTTCTAAATCTTGCTAGCTTATAATATTTCTACGCAATAAAAGTTAGTTGGTTAGTTTGAAAGTTAGTTAGTCAATTAATAAGTTAGTAAGATTACTAACTAAAGACTAACCAAGGTAAAAACCAACTAACATTAATAGCTAACAATTTTTATTTAATTTAAAAAAATTTAAAAAAATCAAGAGTTGTAAATCTGATATTTTTCTCGGATTGACAAGGACCGTAGCCACCCTTCACGGAAGTTACAACGTGAACGAGACTTATGAGCCATATTAATCACTAGTATTAATGTGTATAGTTTGGATGGTCCAAAAATATTAGATTTTGCGAAAAACTAGCATATTCTACATATTTTAGATATTATTCTAAAAATTTATGGAGATTTCTAGAACTGGATGTCATTCAAAAGAAAAGACAATTAATTTTTTAGTTACCTTTGGAGATTTTATCAAAAGAAAAAAATAAAGAGAGTGATTGGCGAAATTGTGAGTGCCACGATCGCAGTCTACAGGCAGTAGACAGCACTTTGAACAGGGAGAGAAAGAAGGAATGATCTGAAAGCTTTCTAATCAAGTGTCTTGGAGTTATACACCCCTTTCGGAGCAAATGGAACCATTAGATTTATGATCTGAGCATCAGATCATTGATTTTTCCAAGATCCCTCTCCACAAAGATCTCCTCTTCTCAGCCACAACCCTTCTTCTCTAATTCACTATAAATATGAGGCATGGGGAGGCACAAGAAAGCACAAGGAGACCCCGAGAGGCTGCGAGAGAGAGGTAGAGAGAAGGATACCCCTCCAATAGTTTGCGAGAAGGAGAGAGAGAGAGAGAGAGAGAGAGAGAGAGAGAGAGAGAGTTATCCCGAGAGACTGCGAGGGAGAGAGTTAGCTCAATTCTCCCCTATCTCGATCTTCGACTAAGCCATCTTGTCTTATGCTCTCCTATCTTGAATCTATTTTGCCTTCTTTATCTCTTGAATCTACTTGCAGATGATGGCCTCCAAGCGAAGAATGTCGCATGCGGATATGGCAATCCCACAACCAACAATGAAGCTTCGGGCAAAGGCATCATTGTCAATCCAATTGCGGTACTGGTCATAAGTAATGCATTTCTAAATTGATATATGCTTGTTTTAATTCTCGTATGAGATACATTAGGCCCCATACTATGATGCATGAGTACAGGTCATCGGAATGGATCAATTCCATCTCACATATTCGAAAGATGGAGCTTGCAAAGTGCATGTATCAAGGGAAGTTAATTGCACCTAGTTGCTTATGGCTTGTTCATTGATAGAGCAATTACAAGGAAGAATCGGTCAGGGGTTATGAATGGCATAATCGTAAAAAGAATGACATTAAAAATTGTGCATACAAGTGCTAAGTAAATTTTACATAGAATCGCTCTTTGATCCCAAGAGGGAGAGTAAATATGTGATGGAAATGTTATCACAACTATTCTTGCATTGTTTGGGAATAATACAGTTGGTTTTTTGTTGGTTAATCGAGCAACATCCAAAATGCTTTAACATTCAACTGGTTGTGGTTTGTTGTTTGGATGATTGTTCCAAGTGCTTGTGATTTATGGTAAATGCATAGCAAGGGTTTGTGATGACAAGCTGCCACGGGGATAAATGAATGTTTTCCTAGAAAATGATATTAGGGATGAATGCCTTGTTGTGCTGGATTCCTAAAGGATTTAATTAAGGAAGGATATATTGCACGGGTGGATCACCTCCATGATCACACCGCGGATTAACCTGAAGAGGGAACTGCTCGATTCATGGGCCAAAGGTCGAGTGGTGAAAAGGCCAACCATGGTAATGATGTTTCACTCCTAGACAGCTTGCGGGTCAGTTAGACACCCCTTGCTAGGTTTAGAATGGAGTTGAAGATCTCCATGGCTCCCAACGTTTGGGCATGTTGGGAGATCCTATTCTAGATAAATGATAGAAAATGTGGTGCCATGTGATTTGGACCAGTTACTTCTGCAGGGCAGAAGGGATACTTCTGTTGAACAGAAGGGATACATAATTCTCATGTATGGGCAAGAGACAAAGATTAACTTGAAGATAAGTTAAGGAACTTGTTTGTCAAAAGGATTGATTGTTTTGTTTTCATGTCTGTGCTATAAATTACGCGCATGAACCCTATTTCCTAAAAGGCTTAATTAATGAAGCTAATTTTAAATGTCACACATAAATGTGATAAGACCTAATTACATAACTAAAGAATGCCTATTGAGGCAAGCGGGCAAACAGAACCCCCGAGGGGTCTGTCCTACGGCAGGGTGGTCCCAGAGAACTGGGAGGCTTCTCACAAGGATTTATCACCATTCGACTTTAGGTATTGTTAAGTTAGAACCCGATTCATGCCGTTTTAGGGGACCGGAATGGGACTATGCCCTATGAGTAGAGAGGTTGACCAGTGCATCCCTCTCATTTCCCATTCTCTTTGAACCAAGTGCGGTATGGATCTGCTTTGGATTGGATATCTCTACGTAAAGTAGGATGTCCAAAACCCGACGCTAGAATGCTGTTAGGAGACCTTGGCCCTAGGAACCTAGATTTCAGGTCGATCCTAGTGGGTTTGGCTGTGAACGTTCCATTGTGTGGTGGACTCAGGAAACCCTAGGCTACAAACCCCGAAACATTCCCTAGGAGTGCCTGGTGGTGACACTTAGATTCGTTTCTCGATGGACCGCTAAAACGTGCTTGGACAGCCGATAGATGACCACGTTACATAACTTGAGGGGTCAATGTCCCTTATTAGTTGAACTTATAAGATAATTATGATAATACCTAACCAACTTATCTAGTTATCTTAACTTCATTTGAGATTTTATCATGTAAACATTTTCTTTTGAAAGATGGGAGCTAACCATATTTTTTGATGAATTGATTATTTTACCATTGCAAAAATAAACATGCAATTATCTAAGCATGGACTAAGTATCATCATGAGAGGTATTGTCCCTATTGGAATTTTCTCATGAACATCTATGTTCTCTTTCTCTCACTCTCCCTCTTTATCTATCTTTCTCACTCTCCTCTAACTTCCTTTTATATTTATATATGCATATATATATTAACACACACACACACACACTCTCTCTCTCTCTCTCTCTCTCTCTCTCTCTCTCTCTCTCTCTCTCTCTCTCTCTCTCTCTCTCTCTCTCTCTCTCTCTCTCTCTCTCTCTCTCTCTCTCTCTCTCTCTCTCTCTCCCTCTCCCTCTCCCTCTCCCTCTCCCTCTCCCTCTCCCTCTCCCTCTCCCTCCCCCTCCCCCTCCCCCTCCCCCTCCCCCTCCCCCTCCCCCTCCCCCTCCCCTCTCTCTCTCTCTCTCTCTCTCTCTCTCTCTCTCTCTCTCTCTCTCTCTCTCTCTCTCTCTCTCTCTCTCTCTCTCTCTCTCTCTCTCTCTCTCTCTCCCCCCCCTACCTCTCTACCTTTTAACTCACACACACATGTGCATATGAAGTTAGAATTAGTAGCCAAGTTTATATATGCATTAGCTAGCTCCCTCTCTTCAAGCATTAGTAGCCAAGTTTTTATATATGCATTAGCTAGCTCCCTCTCTTGTCTTGCTTTCTACTACTCCGCATCATGGATTTTTACTAAGTCGACTGATTCGAGATGATGATCATAGTGTCTTTGCATGATCATGATTGCTTTGCAGATTTACAAGAGCATGAGATGGAGATGATGGTAGAGTTGGTGACAATGGGGATGACACTATGATGGGTGACAACTATGGGAGTCCGATGGTGTTAGTTGTCTTCAAAAGCTTTTAAGATTCTGTTTTCATTTATTCAAAACTAAGGTTAAAGTTATTACAAAGCCCATGGCTCTACTGGACTATTTGTAATTTCACAAAATTCTATAAAGAAACATGAATAAAAATTTATAAATACTTGATAATGCATTGAATGTAATAATGGACGTGGAAAGGGCAAATATATCAAACTAGAAGGTCGTACTACTATGATTGGATGTCAAAAAAGCATTCGACAAAGTTAGCTAACCTACTTAAGGTAGTTATGATCCAAAGATTACCAATCTATTTGTTATGCTTGGGGAGAATGAAAATGGACATCTTGTAATCAATGGAGCACTAGCAAAAAAATTTAAGGTAAGGAGGGGTTTGTGACAAGGGTGTCCATTGATCCGACTATCATCTGCAATAGGAAGTCACCTTTTGTTTTGCCTACTGGAAAACCTATTTGTCATGGGAGAGATGATTGGTAGTATTATCTAGGGATTTGTAGACAATTTACTTATATATTTGGAAGCAAAGAAGAGAAATCTTGATAAAGCAATGACTATCTTGGATCTATATGAAAGAGCTTTGAGATTCATAAAGAAATATTCCCTAATCAATGCAAAGAAGAGGACTTGACTATACTAGGATGGAAAGGAAAAATTCTACTAAGAGGGCATCTATTTAGGTACCTTGGTTTTCCCTTGGATGTTGTAGTAATTGTGGATACTTGAGAGGGTGAGGAAGAAGATTGGAAATCGATCTTTGATAGCATGACCTCTACATGTGAGACTAAAAATCGTAAGGCTATTCATGTACTCGCCATCATGTTCTACCTTCCACTAATGTCATGCATCAAGGAATTGCAAAAATCTTGGGACTCCATGACATGAAAACTCTTATGGGGCAAGTCTATTAAAGAAAGGTATGCAACACCAATCACTTTCAACTAATTGAAAAGAGGCTTGAGCATGGTGGCCTATAATTGGTGGACTTAGCTCAAGAAATGATGATGGGAATAATAAAATTACTCAAAAGTTTTTGGAAGAAATAAACCCACCCCATGGTTAATAATTATGAATTGACTGAACCCCTTTTTGGTGAAAATCAAAATTTTTATCATGCTTGGGGTCTTCTAAGCAAAGAGATTATTGTGCTAACTTAGGCACTTTAGTCATCAAATCTATGGGATTGGCTAAAAGAATTATTCAAGACTAGAAGATTGTCATGTAAAGCAATGCTTGGGATGGAAGAAAATTGCAAAACAATTTGGAGGAGAACTCCTTTTGGGCATAAGCATTCATCCTCCACTAGCCTTTGTGTTAGAACAAAGGAAGAGATTATTAGTTAGCCATGGATTGCATAAGGTTGGTCACTTATTCAAGCATGATGGCATACTAATATCATTTGAAGAGAGAAGGTAGAGGGATGGACTTCCCAAGTCCCTGGAATTGACAAGGAATGCAGTTTCATCTCACCTTAGAAGGTGGCAAGCATGAATTGGTCCACACATAGTCATCGCCTCCAATTTAAGGTGTGATTTTGAAAAGTGTCTAAATGGGAAAGGTGTTGATTTAAGGAAAACAAGACTAGATGGAGGAATTATTAGAGCCCTATGGTAGATTGACACACTTGATGAGCACTTGGGATTGGGCTATAAAAATTTCTAGTTCCTTAGGCTTCCTTTCAAGGATAGAGCCTTTGCATGGAAAGTAGTTGTGGACATCTTTCGAAAAGCTTATGAGGAGAGGAATATTTGGTGTGAAATGTAGTTGTGATACACTCAAATATCTTAGTACTTCTTTTGGAACAAGATAATATTTTGTGGGGAAAGTATGCAAGTCAAATAGGAATTCAATCATGCATGGAGTTCGATGGTTTTTGAACACATCATGCATGGTTGGGAAATTGGATAGTCGAGACTTAATGAAAATACTAAATGTATCTAGCAAGTCATTTGTAATTTCCTATTATATTATAATATAAATCTCCACATACAATATCCATGACTTGCTTCTTTGTTACTTTGACACTTTTTAGTTAGAATATATTTCCAAATTAACACCTCACATGCGCAATACATGTGTGAGTTGTGACTCATTCCAAGTAAATGCATTGGAGGACTAAACATTTGAAGCACTCTACACTTTCTTTTCCACGTGATACAAGTCTTAACACTATCCTTTGACCCAATATATTAATTTCCATCATTTTCAATGGATAGTGACATGAATTTTGTTTGCAAGTTTTCTCCCTTTTTACCAAAGGCTTTTCATTACATATTACAAGTCTTAGTAACATGTTAAATAGCATTTAATGAAAAAACATGATTCTAAGTGTAACTTAGCTCCTTTTGTCTTAAAGCCTATCATGGCACCTTTGTCACAAGTACAAGTGTATTTACCTATATCCTTCACAACACAACATGCTTATAGTGTTTGAAACCTTACTAATGGGATATGACCTTACTAATCACATAGTGCAAGTTTGGTAACATCATTTGACCATGGACATCTTAATAACAAAACATAATTCCCAAGCTTAAGGTATCTTCTTTTCTTTTAAATCCTATCATAATCTTTGTGTCACAAGTACAAGTGTATTGCCTATTACCTTGACAAACAACATGCTTATAGTTGTCTAGAACCTTGTTAATGAGATATGACCTACTTCCACTACCAAAGTTTAAAAGCATGATAAACTTATATAACTATATGTCATGTACTATCTTGTAATGCTCATTCTAGCTTGACTACACACACACTTATCACCCAAGAATAATTACCTCAATAACTCATTAAACATGATGCATGTTATACACTAACTAGTGGATGATGCATTAGTCATCCTAAAGGCTAGGACCTTAAAAGAAAATCCATTCCATTGGGTGATGAATTCAAGCTTATGTTATGCATATGAGTTTCATGGCACATAAATAGAAGTGGCTACAAACTTGTGAAGCATGTAGGAATAAGCATATAGTTTTGTAAGCCCTAATCCCAATCCTCAAGAAGCCCTTTTTTGGAGATCAATAGGTGTGAAAGGCCATACATGATAGATTTGAGTTGGAACTTAAAAGATGCATAAACCCTCATAGTTAGCATTTCTTTTACTTTTCTCTTACAAAAAAAAAAAAGAGATTGAAAACAACTATCACATTTGTGCACTTGTATCCTCTTTAATTTTATGTTTGAGATTGAGGGAGGCAGTGGGGAGAGGATTGAATGACTCAAAGGTCCCTACACTTTCTGAGAGCTAAATTTTAGAGCCAAATTTAAAGTGCAAAAGTGGCTTGAGATCCAAAAAAGTGACATTTTTGGCGAAAATTTTGTCAATCAAAGATTAGGGAGCTGGAGTTCTCCTAGGTGCATTTCAATGACTAGAATCCAAAGCAAGTGTTCGTTCGTTGATCGGAGTCAATTTGACCCCCATTTAAAGGCCACAAGATTTGGTGTTTTAAAGAAACCACTTGATTCATGATGGGAGCTCACACTTAATCGCCAAGACCCACAGACCGCTTATTCTTTCAAGTATTTCAAGCCGAGCACTAATGCTTGCCTCTCACATAGCCAACGCACTATCCCTCTCTACCAGTGTAGTGAGCTTACCTCAATGCCCGATTGAGTATCCTCCTCCCTTGTTCACACCGGTAGCTCCACGATTTGTGATGCGAGCTTGAGCAAACTCAATCCCTATCTTCAAGCTCCATCCTCCATAGTCATGTGGGACAAGAGAAGAGAAGAGAAGAGAAGAAGAAGAGAGGATATGGAGGGAGCTTCTCCACCCCGATCCCTCACCCTCACACACTCACTCAGTCACTCACTCAATGACACTCCCTCACTCCCTCACTCAAGCACAAACAAGAAGACAAGAAGAAGAAGAATAAGAAAAAGAACTTTTGCCACACACCAAAGAATGAGCTTCTCATTTTCTTTTTGAGTTTATATACAAAACCCTTATCCCTTTGGGCGCCCATCCCCTTTTTTACATGATCGGCCATTGTGGCAAGGCCCTCTTTTTCCATTCCTTTCTAGTTGCCCTTTATCTTTACCTATGCCCGTCTACCCTTTACAAATTGCATAGGGTGGAGCTTGGCACTCTTTTACAAAAGTTTTATGGGCACATTGCATTTAAAAATGTGATTTTGCCTTTGACTTAGCTTTTGAGGCTAACCTTGAGCTTTTGGTTGTTTCCCTTGCTGCTTCTTCCTTTGTGTCCACATTTGGAGTTTTCGTGGGCTTCTTTTTCTCTGTCTCTCAAATTGGGGTTAACATTACCCCCTCCTAGACAAGTGCTAGTCCCATGGCACTTGCATATCTGTGTTGATGAGGGCTCAATGATGTGAAGGGTGGTTGGTGAGTTGATGATGACGGGGCCTTGCGGCGGGGATTATTTGTTGGAGAGAAGCTGATCAAAATGTTGAGGTGGTGGAGGTTGAGAATGGTTGGAGTGGATGATTGGTCCTTTTAAATTGGTGGTTTACTGCCTTTGTTTGTACCTTAAAAGAAAAGAAGTGTGCTACTACCTAGGGGGAGTGTCTACCTTGCTCTATAGTGCATTATGCTCGTACTAGTGGAACTAGGAGTTGGGTCAAACCTCAGGCAAATGCCTACAGTGTTGTTCCACACTTGAGGACCCATTTCATGCATTGTTGTAGGTGTAGTGTACAGCTTAGGGAGACATGTCTGGATGTCCTACCCTTGAGGTGCCCTGAGCGTGAAGTGGGGGATGGGGCTAGGTAAAAAATCCTAGGTGCAGTGATTGTGGCACTCGAATGATTTCAGGGACTTAGTCTATTCCTTTTCTTTCTTTTTCTTTCTTTTTCTTTCTTTTCTTATTTTTTTTTAAATTTTTCTTTTATTTCCTTTTTTTCTCTCTTTTTTAAAATAGATTTAAAAAATCAACATCGTAGATACAGGGGTGCTCTTAAGCTGCACCACCCTGGTTCTCTTCTGATGGTGCAACATGGGGTGGCCTAAGGGATTTGCTAAAAAAGGCACGACTTTGCATGTAGCTCTTGAGATTAGCCCTAACATTTAGAGGTGTGGCTGACAAAAAGGGGTGTCCACACCTCATAAACCGGCTATCGTTCATTTCTTCGAGTGCCTTCATACAAAAATAGGGTAACAATATAGCCCTCATCATTAGCCAGGCCATGGCACAACTATCTATTCCTAGGTTGAGATAAAAATAGAGTCGAGGGAGGTGGGCCTCGTCAGTGGCTAGCTTTTGCTTTAGTAGAAACCTAATAGTCCTAAGATAATTACAAGCTGTGATGAAAGCGGGATCTGGATAGGATGAGAAATCATTGAGGAAGCGCATGATTGATGGACGGATGCCTCCTGCCTTGAAAGTTACACACTCCTCGGGATTCTCTACATTGGCATTGTAGATCTTGGAAAAGTCATACCTATCATACTCCTCCCTATTGTAATCCACTCCATGCCTACGAGGGTAGGGCATGTAGATAGGATCATTCCTTTCTTCATGGAGTGTGCCGCAGAATGCCATCCATGCATCAAGGTTTGTATCACAAATCCTTCTTCACCACTTGGGTTATGCTTCATAGCCTTGGACCATCTCTGGAATCTGGTACACCTTGTCTTGCTAGTAGTCAGGGACCTCCCATCTCCATTAAGTGATAACTATGCTCCGCTCCTCGACCCATTGATTCTCCAAGTTTTTGGCCGTTTGAATTATGCTATCCACTACCTCCATTGGTTGTACTAGGCCTGTGGGTAGAGGAATGATAACTTGAAGGGTCGTGTTTGGAGTTCTCATTGCTCCCAAATACTCAGTTCCTAGGGCCAGTTGACGGGATAGCATTCCTCACATTGTGGCAGGGGCTCTCTAGGAAATTGTTAGGGTTGTGCTCTAGCTCTCAAGTACGCTTGCTCCACCAATTTTTGTCTTCTTCTCTTAGTTGCAATGATGCATTCGGGTACTTGGCTGCCTTCTGGATCTTCTTGAGGTACATCTGGCAGTGGTGGGCTAAGCTCTTGGGCATGTTGCTCTTCTTCTTGCTCCTACTCAAAGTTTGGCCCTTCCTTGGGAAGTTTCTCTTGTGTGGGGTCAGAGCTGGGGGTGGATGCGACTACTCCTGCTCTTCAAAACCTAGCTCCTTCAGCTCATCGGTGGAGAGGCACAGCTTGCCTCAAATGTGATCATTGTTCTTTTCTCATTAGGCTAGTGCTGATTGGAAGAGCACACTCTTGCAGGCTATACTTTAGGGCTCTAGTGGTCATCTCTAAATTCCTTCTCATCCTCTTCATAGAATCCTCACTATCCACTTGCGTTACATGGAGTACTATGCTTAAGAAGGCTTGCCATTGCACATTTGAACTTGCTTCTACGGCTTTGATTTTGGCCTCTGCCAACACCTACTTGCATTCTGCTATGGCCAAGTGCTCGGCAAGTCCTCCCACCCATTCAAAGTTGTGCTTTTCCCACTATTTGGCTCTCTCTTCCAATTCGTTCTTGCCCTTCTCCATGCTTTGAGACATCATCATTACCACATGTTGTTGCTCATTCCATACTTCTAGCATGTGTGTTTTTTCCTTGTTCTGACGGTTCAGCTGCTCCTCGACTATCTTTTGGGCTTGTTGCACCACGTAGAGTTTCATGGAATTTTTTGACTGCCTTTTAGATAGATCTTTGTTCTTCTGCACATGGGCTTCTTACCTTCCTTCATGCCGCTATCTTTCAGATTCAGCCATAGTTTTTATCTCTTCCACCTCTTGCTCTAGGTTCTCTAGCTCTTCCTGCAACCCTTGGGTTGCTTCTTTGATGGCTTCTTCTTTCTCTTTCTCCAAGCATTCGATTTCCCTTTCTAGTCTCTCCTATTCCTCCAACTCTAGAGCAGTCCTCTTCTTCAAGTTTTCTATTTCTTCTTGATATCTTTGTGCCCTCTCTTCTCTTGCTACCTCTAGCTCCTCCTGGACGTTTTTCATATCTCCTTTGCAGCTCTTCATACAACTTTGCTAGTTTGTTGATACATTGCTACATCCTTACGAGGTTCTATTTCTCCTTAGCCAACCCTTGCTTCCCAGATTCCTTCTTCTCCTTCCTTAGCTTTGAGCTTCTCTTTTAGCTCTCAGATTTCTCGTTGATGCTTTCTGGCTGGCAGTGGCTTGAGTGTTGTTGAGGCTTCTCTTTCAATCTCTAGCTTGACTACTACTACTCTCTTCTCTTCCTTGGCCTTTTCTAGCTCTTCTAGAAGCTATTTGATGTACTCATCATATGTTGTGGCTGTGGGTGTTGTGGGAGGTGCTATAGTCATAGAGGCATCTAGCTTCTGCCTCCCAAAATCCTACCTCAACTTGGCATCGGATGTGGTCATTGTTTTAGCTCCTATGGTGGGGACCCCTGCTCCCGAATCTAGAGCTATCTCTTGCATCTTCATTACCAAAAATTGCATCATGGACATTAACTTGCTAGTGTCCATGGCAATTGCAATGTCTTGGGCAATTGAGGTGGTCATGGCATGGGTCGTGAAGATTGATGGGAGAAGGTGCATTGGGGCCTTGCCCTTGCCTGATACTATTGGGATTGCTTCAACCTCTAAGGCCCTGGCACTGTTGCTTGGCTCTCCTTCCTCTCTGGGGGCTCATGATGGCTAGCTCTTCTACACCAAAAGTCTCCTCCACTAACTAGTGTAAGGCCTCGGTCATGTCTTCATCTTCCTTTCTCCTCAACTCTTTCATCTCTTCCTCTACTTTTCTTTTTCTCTCTTCTTCAGCCCTTCTCGACTCCTCTTCCACTCTCTTCAACTCAATCTTTGGTTCCTTGGGCTCTCTCTTGCCAGACTATGTCTCTTACTCTTCTCTTTCACTTATAGTCCTCTCACTAGACTACTCCTACTCATGGTGTGGCAATCAGTCAGGGGTCTCCCCTACTTCCTCTTCACCTCCTTCTGCGTCCTTCAAGGCCTCTTGGATGATTCCACTCCACCTCATCTGGGAATCCAGTTGCAATGCTTTCTAGCAATGATACCCCGATTCTGGTCATAAGGGCATTGTATCTATGATTGGAGAAGAGGGCATGAACCATATTTGCGTGCCTTTTAATTTCAAGGTTTGGAATATCCGCCAAGCTTATCCCATCAACTGTGTGCACAACAACCTTGCTCACCCCAAACATGTTACACACATCCATCCTTGGGTGTTTCTCAATCATCCTGCTAGCTAAACCCAGGGCCTTCTCCACCATCACAAGGCTAAACTCCACCTCTACTTGGTGGGATTCTTTTCCTTTTCTTACCATCACTATGCCATAATTTCTTTTGGCATCGAAGATCCTCAGACATACTGCGCACTTGCTGTAACCGACAACCCTGCCCAACCTTCTCTACATAATCCTATAGACTGCACTAGTCCATGAGTTGTTTTATGACTGGCTCCTCTATGATGGCATCTTCTAGATTTAGAGTATGCTTGAATGTGTACTGGCTGAAACCCCTCATTTCTACTATCAAGCTATACTTTGCTTGCTCTTCCTCCATGAACGGGAGCTTGCCACCTTTATCTTACCCTACCATTTTAGGTTCCTATCATATATCATAGCTCACCATTATTTTTCTTGAGTCAACTTCCATAAGGAGGTAGATAAATATACATGAAATCTCTTAAGAATGTGAAATGCTTAAGTATAGAATAAAATTTCCGCTTCAAGAAATTCACACAATTCAAAAATATCCATGATATTTTTCCCACATTTCGAGTCTTGTCTTTTAAACATTGATTGATATTTAAGGCATGTTTGTTTTCTTTTCTAGTTTTCTTTTTATGCTCGTTTCCTTTTCACCTTACCCCCTCCCTCCCCTCGGAATGATTTGAATCCTTCCTAGGATTGGAGAGAAAAGGGTTAAGGGCATTTAAGTGCATGTGGGTGAGAGAAACCAATCATAGAATTGTGGATTATATTCCAACTGAGCGTGGCAGTCCATATCACGAGGGTCTGATGCCTACGCATGTGACATAGGTGAGGACATCAGTGATAAGATCACCAGTGTCGATCTTGCTAGCAATGTGTAGGCCTTCTTTAGTAAGGACTTGATCGAGGTAAGGGTGGCTCATGACATGATCTTCCAATGATCGATTGCGAGTGATGCCCAATACCCTAAAAGAGGTAGGAGCTATGTAAGTGGGATCATACTTGGAGGTCTTAATGGTGCATCATTGCTTAGCATTGGTCATGATTTGGCAGCCTTCTTGTTCCTATTGGAGTCATAGAGAATACCATTTGCGTAAGAAGGATAAGTCATTATCGACTAGCTTGCAAATTTTGTCTAACTCTTGGCTCGTCACAGTGACTCTGCTCTTGCTATAGTAGGTGATCAACTGTTGTTTAAGGACTTGATCTCTAGATATCTCAACATTGGTGATCAATTCCTTTGCAACCATGGGGGTTTTTACTATCACTAATTTATATTCCTCCCAAGTGCATGGCAAGGAGTGAATATCCAACTCTAAGGATGCAAAGGTCTAAGTGCCAGTAGCTCTTAGCAAGTAGGGTGAAAGTGGCATCTAACCACTTAATGTAGGTGACCAAGTCGTCTCTTGTGCTTTTAGCTAGGTCTTTAGCATGTGAGGATCAATCATCATTCATAGGATGGCTTTAGACTTGTTGGTGGGTAGGGTCGAAATGAGCTAGACAAGGGAGCTTCTAGCGGCTGATCCTTAGGTGGGTCCTTAGGAGTATTGGCATCCTTAGGGACCATGGGTTGGGCTTGTGGCTCAGAGGATGTGCTACACTCAGCTTGAGAAGTAGCTAGGCCACTAGGATCCTTGGGGGTGGTCAAATCAATAGGAGTCAGCTGCTACAGTTTTGGTCAATGGACTTACTATAGTGCTGATGGATTAGTGATCTTAGGCTCTATGGGTTTAGTAGCTCTAGGCTTTGCAGGCTTGGGTATGAGGATCTCTTGGGGCCTTTCTTCCTTAACTACTATTCGATCTTGTGTAGGTGGGTTTGAGGGTGCTTGAGTAGTGCCCTTGACAGTTTTGGCTTTAGGCACCCATATCCAAGCATTTCCCTCGTAATAGCCTTACGCTTACAACAAGGTTTTGGGAATCCATCACGACTTAACCGTGCATCTTCACTTGTATCACCTATTATGTAGCCTCCTAGCTCTTGGATGTGAGTTTCTAGCATTGTGAGGTCATGTGTGCCTACTTCTATGAGGTGGTCCTTGATGTTTAGGCATCCATTTGAGCTATGGTTCTTGGGCCTTAGCCCTGATTTCTACAATTTGCTGGCATTGAGGTTTGGTAGTTGTGACAAGTCATGACCCCCCTCCTTAGGCTTGATGATGGGTTTCTCTACTAGTTGCTTTGCATGCTTTGATGGACTCGCAGTGCCCTTGCTGAAAGCCGTGACTATACATACATTGTCAATGGTTAGATGAATGTGTTGTGACTGGTAGTCGACATTACAAAGTATCTGCTTTTTAAACGTACATCCTAACAATGATTCTGTATCTGCATCCTTCGCATTCATTGGCAAAACAAAAAAGATCATTGGTATGCTTTCAGATTCGATAGAGACTACAACCTTGCACTTTCCCACCAAAAGTGCATATGATCGACCCCCAAATGGGCTGAGTTTGGTGTTATGGGCTGTAATTGTGGTTTTCCAATTTGAATCCAATGATTGTGAGTCAAGATATTAAAGTCAGCTCCCTCATCAATCAATGCATCAAATGTATATGTTTGCTGGGCAGTGACAGTCATGAGCAGGTAAGCCAATGCTATGGCTTCCTCATCTTCATCCTCAAGTTCCATGCCAGTGGCCACTTGTACATTGACAAGGGACTCTAGCATTAGAGGTTCATGTAGTGGGTGTGTGGGCGGGTAGTACTTCTTTATGTGACTGCCATTGAAAAAGCCTATGCCCTCACCTCTAGGGTTTTGAGTCCTACATTATTGGTTCATCTGATGGTGCAAACTATGAAAGGTCCTAGCCCTCAACTTCACGTCATCTCCTAAGTCTTGATATGGTGTTGCCTTTTCATCAGTGAATAAGGCCCAATTGTACATTAAGTTCAAGTTGTGCATCTTAGTCCATCGCCACTTGGGTTCATCCGAGAGATCCTTGAGCAGCTTGATATTAGCAACTAAGTTGCTAGCTAGCTTGTCCATTAGGTGCTCTAAGATCTCATGGAGCTCTTGTTTGTTGCTTGGGATATGGAATGTAACAAGGATGGGTCATCTTTGTGAGCTTCTATCCATCATTCAGATTGGCACTGAGGGCATGTCTCCGAGCTTACTGACTACCTTAGCAACTTGTTCATACTCCTCATTATCCAATAATGGTAGATCGATTGTGGCTAGCATGTGCATCCAATCTCGCTCATCCTCAGGACAAGGGATATACTTGGTGAGTGGCTCATACGATGTTCTAACTTGTGCATCACCCTTCAGCATGGCTGAGATGGCATCCAAGTTGATTGGCATAGTCCTCCAAGTATCCATCTCTACCCTTACCGCTTCCGTTCCTTTGCCGTAGAAGATCAAACGGTTGCCCCAATCTTCTATGACTCATGCATTACACATCCAGGGTTGGCCTAACAGGATGTCATAGTCCACTCCTTTCATGACTATGAAGTCTATGGAGAATTGGACTCCCACGATCTTCAATGGCCAATTCTTTAGTACTTTGAATGGCTTTACTTTCATTCTGTTAAGCTAAAGTGACATTAAATCTAGCATTCTCGACAAGCGGGTTACCCCAAGCTTGGAGTACTGTGTGGCTCAGCACACTAACTCCTGCCCCTGTGTCTATAATTCCCTTTCTTGTGGTATCACCTAGAGCTAGGACCGGTAAGACAACATGCATTTTGATGCCTTTCCAAAAAGCATTCACGTGTAATGACTTGGGTGCTAAGTGCAATATTAGATTGGGTATCTCAATTATCACATCATGATTGTGTAGGTCAATTGCCCCTTGCTCCATTGGTCCTTCAACCTATTGCTTCAACCCTTGCCACAATGTTGGGTGCTGCCTAAGCAAATCTCCCAAAGGCAAAGTCACAAGGGTTGTCACTAACATATCAAGGAGGTTATCATGTTCCTACATCTCTCCTAATTCATCACTCCTTGGCCATTGGTCCTGGCTAGTTTGCTGGCCCGTAGCGTCTAAGCTCCAACTCTACGATACTACCTGTGGTACTAATACATCTCTCGATTTTACCATTGCAGGTGAAACTAATGTGCTTAAGCTTCATCCTCTAGGATGGGCTCAGTGTCTTTCAAGTATTCTTGGGTCTCTTTCACCCACTCCTTAACCTTCTCTATGGCTTTGAGATGGTGTTTTAGGTTGGGGTACTACCCTACCTTGCCACTCCCCTTCTCTACTGTCTTTGGAGTGGATGTCACTGCCTCTATGTCGGCCTAGGGGGTCCATTAAGGTTTACCATATGGTACCACATGAGTGTAAGGGAGGGGGGTCATTTAAGGGAAGGAAAGTACATTTTATAAGGTAAGGCCCCATAAATAGGGGTAGATAAGGGGTATTTTCATATATTTCTTGCACGTAGGTGATGTCTCCTTATTATTACTAGTGAATCCCCCATGTATGTCAGTGACTTTTTTCTTGGGGGTAGTGTCATAGCACTCTCTGTTTTAAGCGTGATCTTGGCCTCCATCCTCTTCTTCCTTTGCTTATGGATATTTTTCCCTATCGAGACTACATTTAGATTGCTGGGTCTAGGCAAGGCCTGCTTTGTCTATGCATGAGCCATGATGTGTAACAAGATAGGTGTGTCCTCTTTGTCAAATGTGTCAACTCCAAATAGCCCCAATGGTACTGATGAATTGTTTGTTAGACTAGAGGGTGGCTTTTGTTTAGGGCATTCAACAAACAAGTGAGTGATTCCGCACTTTGGGCTCCTAACATCAGCTTTTTCTTGATTAGCTTGCTCCCGTTCAATGCATCGCAAGGAGATATGCCCTGGGTGATTGCAAGTCCAATAAGAAATCTGTTCTTGGGTCTGCCCCCGTAAGTCTCTATCCCTACCTCTTTCTAATGCCATCACTGACACTGGTCAGTAGTCCATGAGAATTGGATTGCCCTCTTCATCGTATGATACATAAGGGTTCATGTATGCATCCTCGTCATTTGGCTCCTCCACGTAGTGGACTGGATTGTCACTCGGTGGGTGGGTTATGAAGGGTCACAGTGGCCTAGATATGCCTATTGGGTTGATTTCCATCCTAGGAATAGGTGGTTTTGCATCATTGGGCACTAGGAGAGCTAATGAGGCTCCCCTTCCAAAGAAATTTGGCGGCCTATTCCCTAGGTATACTGGGTTATACTATTGGGCATACAAAAATCTCATTGGTAGCTTACAATGCATGTCATCATTGCCAAACCTAGTGCATTTACTGTAGGGCATGGATCTAGGATCTTGACACTCCATTGGTAGGTGGTTGTCACCACAATGCATGCATTAGATGTGTGGATGTGTTGGTCTCCTCACCATTTCTTGTAGCCTTGCTATCTCTATATTCATCTCATTCAACTCTTGGCTTGGTTCTATGCTCTTTCCCTTGTCTTGGGTGCCAGGGGCAAATCACTCACTAGATGTAGCAGCTCTCTCCAAGCATCTAGAACTAGCGTTATCTTGAGTTAAGCTCCTAGAGCTCCTCTCCTTGAGCTGGTCATCCACTCTTATGACTTCATCAAAAACCCTAGCTAGGATGTCTATCTATAGACTGGAGTTGCTCGCTAAGGCCTTGTAAAGCTCTTTGTTGTGGATCCAATTGATGAACACCATGGAGACCGCTCATTTGTTGGGTCATTTGTTAGATGGGATTCTCTTAAAGAGACTCCGCATGTGGGTAACATAGTTCCTTATGTCCTGTTTTTCCTTTTGACTAACGTTCATCAGTCGGATTATGAGGTTATCCGAGTACCCTACCTTAAAGAATCTCTTGATAAAGAGATCCTTGAGGCGGTTGAAAATGTTTCACTCTGCTGCATAGTGTACCAGGTTTGACCTTGGTCACCTAAGCAAATCCTGAATGCTTGGGAGCATTGGGCAAGGTCCGTGAGACCATTGGCCTTGCAAACCTACTCAAATTGCTCTACAAAACTATATGGGTCATTGCTAGGCTGGTGCTTGTCTAGCTACTTGGCTACTGTAGGGATCTTGGATTGGCTCTTGGAGCCCTAGCTGACTCCTAGCCCTGCAAGCAATGAGGTTGTTAGTGCTGATGTGCTTTGCTTGGATGTTGTATTGTCTATGAGTTTCTTGGTAACAATCTTGCTCAATGTTAGGTCAGATTCTAACACTCTCTCCCTCTCTACATTAGGTCTTGTCCTATTTCTACTGATGGCTATAGCGAGGATGCACTAGACTTCTCACACTTCTATGTCTTGCTGCAGCTTCCTAGCCCTCTGCTCGTGGTTATTGGTCGATATGCTCTGTAGTGCCTTCCTAACTAATCTTCTCTCCTCCTCGAGGTCTGCGATGATCTCCTCTACTAGCCTATCGTGGTGCATTGCACTAGCTAATAGATCGTATTGTCCTACCATTTGCTAGATTTCGGCTGGGAATTCTCCTAGGTCTAGGTCGTCTCCTTGATTTGCACTAGATCTTGACATATTGGAGACTTCAAGCTTCACGAGACTGCCAATTAGCCCAATCAAATCCAGTAGTTTTGTGTCTTCAATGATGCTGGCATGTGGTCCCTTTTGCTGTCTTTGAAGGTCCTAGAATTGGAGCTCTCAACAAGTACCCGTCTATATCTTGGGTCTTCTACTCGTGGGTTCCTTCAGCTTATTAAGTTAGGGTGTGTTCCTTCTTATTACAACCAATTCTCGAATTATTTACACTCACTATGTGGTGCTCTTTAGTGTATGGTGCGAAATTAGACTTTCACCTTTTCAATGCACTTCAAGTGACAAAATCAATGTGGGGTGAAAATGTAGAATGGAAAATGCATCTCACGCTATTCCCCTTTTTGTTCTCAGCCTAATGTGTCTCTAAGTGCATTCTCTGGCTATCCCTAAGAATTGTCTAGGGTCTTTACTGCTCTTCTCTGCTTGGTCAGGGTAGAATTGGGGTCTATGAGTTGGTTTCAGCTCTAAGTGGGCGACTGGGCTACTAGAGGTTGCCTCTAGGATGTAGGTCACAATTTCCCATGTTCTCGGCTTCTGTAAGTTGAGTTATTTATCTAGGGGGGTTTCGAGGTATGGTTTAGCTGATTATGGTCAAAGGCTGGGTGATTTATCATTGTTTTTATGTTTTTCCCTATTGGTCTAATTCCCAGAATCAGACGGTCCGATTTTGGGAGACGGCTGACTCTGGGAGTCGGTCAGTCTAAGTCCAATTGGGTGTGTTCAATCGAATGGTAGTCTGATCAGACCAAGGTGGTCCAATTCCTAAGTTTGGTCTGATTGGGGCATCTAGACAAAAAGGTGGTTTGAATGGGGTGTTCAATTGGACAAAAAGTCATGACTAGCACCGCGTCTGATCAAATGGTCCGATCAAATGACGTGTGGAAAATTAGAGTGGAAGCTAAGATTGAAGTGTGCATAAGAGGGAGAGAAGAGCTCACAAGTACAAGAACAAGTCTTGCTTATTCAGTTGCTCATGAAAGTACAACTTGGGTCACTCTCACTCATCAGTTGATGTAGACCCATGGGTTGTTTATATAGCCCTAGCTGGCTAGGGTTAGTTAGGCTTGTCCCTTCCCCTTAGGACCATTCACACTTAGCTACCCTTATCCCCTCTAGCATAAGGAGAGCTTACATGCTTACACTCTCATCAACACCCCCCTCAATGCCAAGTGGCATTACATAATGCATGATAAGATGCCCCCCCTCAATCCACAATGAGATGCCTTTATAAATCATGATACAAAAGATGGTTATAGGTAGAGAGTTTACAAAACTCAAAAGAGTTTTTCTTTGTTGATTGGGAGGCAACGTTAGCCTCCAATTCCTTAGGTGGTTCTGGAACACTGGGACACTTACTGGTAATATGCCTAGTTTTTTTGCACTTGTTACACTTCATTTTGTTGGGATATTTTTTCCAACAAGTACTGACAATATGTCCCTTCTTATTGCAAAAGGAGCATTTGGCAGAGACAGTATGTACCAGGACTTGCTCATGGGTTGTTGAAGTAGATCCTTGATTCCTCTTCTCCTCATCTAAGTAGGACTGCTTGCCAAAGTTGGATTAGGGATATTGATAAGGTAGTAACAAGGGTTGGAAAGACCTTCTTTACAGCCGTCAGGATGATGGTGATGGCATCTTCATCATGAATTGTGTCAAAAGACACGGATCTAGAGCATGGCTATGGTGGATGGAACACAAAGATAATGTTCATGATGGCATAGACTGAAGAGATACTAACTGTTACTCAAGTGAATTAGGTTCCAAGGTGAAAGCTTGGACTCATAAACACAATCTTGAGTATGATACTGACAATGACCAAGACACTAACTGAGATGGAAAAGCATCATGATATTGCATTCATCATATATGAAAAAGTGGTAGTCAAGGACAATGCTTTATAGTTGCTGGATGGATAGCAGTTTCCCTCTCTGTGCATATGGGATTCTTGCAGCTTTCATGTCTTCAGCATCTAAATTGCCTCATACAAAGAGGCTACATTAGGTGTGATTGCAAATATCTCAACACCCCTCCTCAATCACAACCAGAAAGTACAAAGTGTGTATAGGCTTTAGTGAGAGCAACACCTACAAAGTGTGTGCACACCATAAACATGGCAAAACACTAGAGGCTATCGCAAAACATGCTAAGTGTGGGTACTAGAAACATGGTGGATATCTAGAGGCTGTAACAAGGGCCTCACAAAGTGTATAGAGGCTATACTACAAGGCTACATAAGGAGTTTACAAGCTTGTGTCAGAAGCACTAGGGCTAGGCAATACAAGGCTAAAAAATTCTAGTAAAAATTGGGTCAAGGACCGGCAAGCCCTTGCACTTTTCAACATTTCTTTTGACATAAATATTCAATTCATTGCAGCTCTTCTTATTGATGTAGTCCAACTTGATCTTGTACTTATTCTTCACTTTTCTTGCAGCTTCAGTGTCCATCACTTTGATCTTTTGGTCCTCTTCTTCTAGGTTCTCCTGGTCTTCTTCTTTATTGACTTTGCTTGCATTAGTTCCATTAGTCTTCATGTCCATGTCTCCCTCAAGAAAATGTATCATCTTTAAGGCAGCGAAAACAACTTCAAACTCTTGCACTTTCTCTAAGGTAGGAGACATTTCTTCAAGTAGTGATAACACTTGAATGCTCACAACTCCATCATTCCCTACAAGTAAGACAAGCACATCTTCTATGTGCTTGAAATGAGCAACAAGAATAATGTTACTCTTTGTTGGAAGTAGCCATATAAAATTCTTCATGCTTGACACTCTCATTAGTGAGAGGATCATCTTAAAAAGGCTGAGAGTAACCAACAAGAAGCTAAATCTTGAGTGTGTCAAAGGACACAAGACAGTAGTGTGAAGGCACACTTTGTATGTAGTATCAAGAGATACTATGATGATTGTTGCTTGCATTCTTGTTGAACTTGAGTGCTTCTATCCTTCCAAATCCAAATCTTCTCTTAAAGTTGAGCTTGCTAAACCTTCAGATCTAAATGGTAAAGATTGAGGCTAGCTATGCCATGAGCCCCTTCATATAAAGTAAACTTATCTAAGTCTTCTCCTTGTTGATACTCCAAGCTAAAAAATTCAATCTTTAGAAAAATCTCGGAGTTCTTCCCTGCAGAACCATAGAGCTTTTCAAGCTCATCCCATTTCTCCTTGGTAGTGGAGACTTGGTCAATATGATGAATTAGGGATTCATCCAGATGAAGCATGATGATGGCTTGAGTTGGCTCATCACCTTCTACATCAAGTGGATTTGATGGATCATAACTTCCTTTTATGAAGGGCCAGTAGCCCTGTTCCATCATTTTATATTTCACCAGGACTTGCTAGGGATGGAAATATTTTCCATTGAACTTGCGGATTTGAGGCTTAACATCTGCATAAGCCATGGCCATAATAGGAAGGTCTTATTGATTGCCCTAGGCAATGCCAGTGTCTAGTCCTTTAGAAATGGCCAAGTACGAACCAGCTAATAGAATTGATAGCCTTACAAATGATAACCAACTTTAAAACTCTAAGGATGAAAAAGGTTGGAAATCATATATATGCAATACCTCAATGTAATATCTTGGCGATCCTTTTCTTCGGACAACCCTTGATCTAAGTTTACTATTTTCCTAGGTTTCAATGAGGTGAACTTTGATGGAGCTTTGGCTCCTCCCCACCTTGTGGTTTAGTGAACAAACATTTGGTTGAGCAATGTCGATTAATAACTTCGACACTTGGTGAAGAGTCCAAGGATATTTCAAACACATCAATGTTCATGTTTCGACATAAGGTAGTAGCACTAATGTCACTAAATACCTTTTTAGTGCTTAGAAGCACTCATCTCAAGATTAAGACCACTTGAGATGTTTATGTATTTACCTTGTCAAGCTTGGTGAGATACTTGCCAATGTTGAGAGCAGGCTTCTTGGTGAGCTTATGATGTCCTTTGAGTGTTGAACCTATTCAAAAATTAGGAGTACACTTTATAGCATGTGCTTTAGTGATTAAAATTATTGTTAATGATTCCCAGATTGAAAAAAGTGAAAAATAAGAAGCTTGAAGCTTCTTGGCTATTGTAATATCCCCGATGTAGTCTACCTATTTCTTTTCCACGGGAACTCCCCTCTCAAGGTTTTTTTTTTGTGCAAATTTTTTTATCTCCTCCCTCTCCCTGTCGACAAGATGTCGAAGAGAGAGAGGGAGAGAGAGAGAGACAGAGGTAGATTAACCATGCACCCTCCAAGTGAGGGGGTAGCATGGCGTGTCGCCCTCCACTTGGCCCCCTCCATAAGACGTCCCTCCCCCTATATAACCCCCCCAGGCTGTCAGCAGCAGTGCGGCCCCTCCCCTACGTTGTCGTGACACCGTTGCCACCGCCACCATCATCATCATCTTACCCCCCACTTCTGTTGAGATATCAAGCTCCACTCGTGATATGCCAGGGTGACCGTTGTGCATTTATGTCACCGACTTGTCAGTTGTAGATGCGGTTGGTACACCGCCCATGAATAATAGCTAGATGACAGCTATCCTTATCTACTCTAGTTCGTGGCTCAGTTAGTATGCCACCTTAGTTAGTTGTCTTTGGTTTGAGACCCATATATAGGGTTCTTCTATTTCTTTGTAAGAGACTTCTTTTTGGCTTACACAACTAAGAAGAGGAAAACTGTTTTCAGCCTCCACCCTTGTGTGTATTCCCCCATTGTGCAAGCAAGAAAGCTACAAGTGAGACTCCTTCCTTCTCTCCCACAATCTTGACATGGTATCAGAGCCTTGTTCGTGGTAAGGAGCTCAAGAAAGCAAGCCAAGCTCGCGGTGTTCTGGTAAGAGGAGCAGTGTTGCTTTCATTTTCTATTTTGGGAGCAGATCTCTGCAGGTAGCACAGTTGGAAATTGCAAAAGTGCATTGTCTCAGGTTGAGACGCCCTTCGCGGTGAAGCAAGAGGGCAGTATATGCTGCGGGACAAGCCTTTAGCCCTTGGCGACCCTATTTTTTTGATTTGAGGCCATTTCGGGGCCTGTTTTGGAGGCGGAAGTTTTCTGCACGCACTCAAAAAAAGGCCCAGTTTTATGCTATGCAACCACTATTCTACAGGTCCGTGAAAAGTTACTGTAGAAATTGCATCATATGCCTATGCGCAGAGACATTGGGAGTTACAGAATCATCCTTGTTGCCTGTTGATGCAAAATCATCACTAGGAAGTGATTGTGTGGTTAAATACCACTTTCGTCAGTTTTGCAGATTTGCCCTTGTGAGGCTGAAGCTGTGTTCTCTGCAGTGACAGAATTTTTTGCAGTATTCTGTAATGGCGTCTGATTCTCTTTCACAGATTGTAACTGAAAAGCTTGACAAGAACAACTTCCAAGCATGGAAGTTTAGAATGACAAATTTCCTTGTGGGAAAAGGATATTGGGAATTTGTTGCAGGAAATGAAGAAGAATCAATTCTTCCTGATGTTCCCAATCAACAGCAAATGCAGGCATTCAAAGCATGGCATGAGAGAGCCAGGAAAGTTATGTACTGGCTGTCTATCAATATTTCAGACTCTATGATTGTGCATATTCAGGATGCAAGTACGCCAAAGGAGGCATGGGATATTTTGTCAAAAATGTATAGCACAAATATGCAAGCCAGGAAAATGCAGCTCAAGCAAGAGTTGCATAATGTGCAAAGAGAAAGTATGAGCATCAATGACTACCACATGAAGGTGAAGAAGATTGCAAATGCACTTGCTTCCATTGGGTCGCCAGCGGAAGATGATGATTTATTTTCTGTGACTTTGAATGGTCTAGGAAAGGATTATGCACAGTTTCGAACATCCATTTCAGTTCGTGAAAGATTTCCTAATTTTGAGGAGTTGATTGCTCTTCTAATTTCTGAGGAGCAGAGAAATGGTGGTGCATCTTCTTCAGGAGGAACTTCAAAAGAAACTGTCTTCTACTCAAATGCTGGAAGAGGTAGAGACAGAGGTAGAGGAGGCCGATTTGGAGGCCGTGGTAGAAATCAGAATATGCAGCAAACTCAAGAAAACCAGTCCTATGGAGGAGGACGTGGTAACTCTAGAGGCAGGGGGAGCCAAAGAGGTCGTGGTGGATGGCAAAGAGGCCAAAATGCAAACATCAATGTTGAATGCTACTACTATGGTAAAATGGGTCATATGGGTAAAGACTGCTATAAAAAGCAGAATGACATCATGAATGGGAATTTGCAACAAGGAAATTATGCATCTTCTAGTAGACAGGGTGATGACAGAAATGAGCATTTGTTTATGGTGCAGCACATGAACAATTCTGTGACAAGTGTAGAAGAAAGCAATGATGTGTGGTATGTTGACTCAGGTGCATCAAACCACATGACAGGTCATGCAAAATGGATGGAGGATGCAAGGAAAATGGAAAAACCAGGATTTGTGGAGACTAGTGATGATACTGCACATCCTATTGTGCAGATTGGAAAATTTCCTTTGTCTATGCAGGATGGGAAAAAGAAATACCTGTCCGATGTATTTCATGTCCCGAATATCACCAAGAATCTGGTTTCTGTTGGTCAAATGGTTGAGCAGGGCTTGCAGGTCAGATTTAATCCTCATGGATGCTTTGCTGAGGATATGAAAAATAAAGGTCGCTTGATAGCAAAAGGAAAGAAGAAGGGCAGGATGTTTACGTTGGATGCAGACATGTCTGAATTGAGTGCAGCAATGTTTGCATATGGGACCGGTGTAGTTGCAGATATTGATATCTGGCATAAACGCATTGGTCATGTTAATGTACATCGACTTAAATCAATGCATGCCCAAAATATTGTTGCAAGATTGCCTAAATTCAAGGTTGCAGAAATGCATAAGGTATGTGAAGCCTGCCAATTTGGAAAACAGGCAAGGAAACCATTTCCTAGACATGTTCAAGAGAGTAAGAAGCCATTGGAATTAATCCACTCTGATGTGTGGACTACTAAAGCTGCATCTCTTGGAGGCTGTCATTATTTTGTCACTTTTATTGATAACTATAGCAGAAAATCTTGGGTGTATTTTATGAAAAAGAAAAGTGAAGTTTTTGGGCATTTCAAAACTCTTAAAGCTATGGTTGAAAAAGAAACAGGCCTGCAAATAAAATGCCTAAGGTCAGATGGAGGGGGAGAGTACCTCTCAAATGAGTTTGCAAGGTTCCTGCAGGAGCATGGCATAAAGCAGCAATATTTATGCAGTCATACCCCACAACAAAATGGAATTGCAGAAAGGAAAAACAGGCATATTGGAGAGGTATCTCGTGCCATGCTCAACGAAAAAGACTTGCCAGATTTTTACTGGGCTGAGGCAGTTGCTACAGTAGTCTACATAATGAATAGGACTCCCACTACAGCAATACATGGGATGACTCCAGAGGAGAGGTATACTGGTAGGAAACCAGATATTTCTCATTTGAAAATTTTTGGTTGCATTGGCTATGTTCATGTGCCAAATGAGTTGAGATCCAAGTTGGATCCAAAAGCTGAGAAGTGCATCTTTATTGGTTACTCTCTGCAGTCAGAAAGGGTATAGATGCTATAACCCTTCTACTCGTAAGTTTACAGTGAGCAGAGGTGTTGTTTTTTATGAGATGAGTAGCTGGTATAAACCAGCAAATGTGATCGATAATGTAGATGCACAAAATGGTAATGCTGCACAGAATTCACAGCAACAGTCACAAGATATTAGTGGACCTGGAGCATCCTCTAGCAGTGGTTCACATTCTTCGCCATGGACAGGCAGATTGAGATCAAGAGAATCTTCTCAAAGCAATGCAAATAGTGGTATGCAGGTATCACGAAAAGGAAAAGAGAAGGTAGATCAGCCCATGTTTGATGTGAATGCAGGTCACTCTTATGTGGATGGTGAATCCAGTGGCTCAGAACAGAACATTAATGATGAGTTGGGTATTCCTTCTATTGTTACGCCTGGAGTAAGGAAGACCAGGGATGTTTTGAGAGCACTTGGGAGTGAACCTACTTTGCACAGGTCTACCAGAGCTAGGTATCCTGTGGATAGGCTGAAATATGATGGATTTACAGCCATTCACTATGCATATATGGTCAAAGTGATACAGGAACCAAAACCCACTTCTTTTGAGCAAGCCATGGGAAAAGAAAAATGGGAGAAAGCCATGGATGAAGAAATGGATGCCTTGGAATCAAATGCTACATGGGAATTGGTACCTTTGCCTAAAGGTAAGAATGCAATTGGTTGTAAGTGGGTTTATAAGGTGAAGCACAATGCAGATGGTTCTGTGAACAGATACAAGGCAAGATTAGTAGTCAAGGGGTATGCACAAACATATGGCATTGATTATGAAGAAACATTCAGTCTAGTTGCAAGGATAGCAACCGTAAGAAAAGTCATTGCTATGGCTGCATCAAAGGAATGGTCTTTACATCATATGGATGTAAAGAATGCCTTCTTGCATGGTGATTTGCAAGAAGAGGTCTATATGGAGCACCCACCAGGTTATGTGCATGTTGTTCATCCTGAGTTTGTTTGCAGGTTGAAGAAAGCATTGTATGGCTTGAAGCAAGCACCTAGAGCATGGTCTGACAAGATAGGACAATATCTTGTCACTATTGGCTTTCAGATTTCCAAGGTAGACTTCTCACTTTATGTGAGAAAAATAGAGAAAGGTATTATGCTACTTGTCATTTATGTTGATGATTTGATTATGACAGGTGACAGTGATGAAGATATCCTTCATGTGAAAATGCTATTGAAGCAGAAGTTTGAGATGAAGGATTTGGGAGAGCTGCGTTATTTCTTGGGCATTGAGGTGATTAGATCACCAAGTGGGATACAGCTCTTGCAGAGGCAGTATGGATTGGACATGCTGTCCAAATATGGGATGACAGGCTGTAAGCCTATTTCAGTTCCTTTGGAGGAGAATGTGAAACTGAGCGCAGATGCAGGTGAGCTTCTGGAAGACCCTACTATGTACAGACGCATAGTAGGAAGCTTGATTTATATGACTATTACCAGGCCAGATTTGAGCTATGCTGTTGGACTGGTAAGTCAGTTTATGCAGGCTCCAAGGAAACCGCATTTGGATGCGGCTAGACGCATACTCAGGTATGTGAAGTCCACATTGCAGTATGGACTATTTTATGAGACTAGGGTTCAGATACAGCTGCATGGATACACTGATGCTGATTGGGCTGGTAGTATTTCTGATACACGATCTACCAGTGGATATGTGTTCTTTTTTGGGAGTGCTGCAGTCACTTGGAGTAGCAAGAAACAGCCTACAGTTGCCTTGTCGAGCACAGAGGCCGAGTACAGGGGTGCAGCAATGGCTGCATGTGAGGTAGCTTGGTTGCATAAGCTACTTTATGATATGCATCAGCCTACAGATGGGCCAGTTGTCATTTATTGTGACAACATGAGCAGTATACACTTGGCAAATAACCCAGTCTATCATGCTAGAACAAAGCACATTGAGGTGCATTATCACTATGTGCGGGAGAGGATTTTACTAGGTCTTATTGATCTAGTTTATGTCAGCACAGAGGATCAGGTAGCTGACATATTTACGACGGCATTGGGTGCAGAGAAGCTGCGCAAGTTCAGAGACCTACTTGGTGTGCAGGAATTGTGATTGAGCTCGAGGGGGAGTGTTGAGATATCGAGCTCCACTCGTGATATGCCAAGGTGACCGTTGTGCATTTATGTCACCGACTTGTCAGTTGTAGATGCGGTTGGTACACCGCCCATGAATAATAGCTAGATGACAGCTATCCTTATCTACTCTAGTTCGTGGCTCAGTTAGTATGCCACCTTAGTTAGTTGTCTTTGGTTTGAGACCCATATATAGGGTTCTTCTATTTCTTTGTAAGAGACTTCTTTTTGGCTTACACAACTAAGAAGAGGAAAACTGTTTTCAGCCTCCACCCTTGTGTGTATTCCCCCATTGTGCAAGCAAGAAAGCTACAAGTGAGACTCCTTCCTTCTCTCCCACAATCTTGACAACTTCATCATCAACATCATCACCATCATCTTCTGTTAGAATATCAAGCTCCCATTACTCTCCTGTCAGTATGTGTGACCGACATTAGCTGTGTCCAGCTATATCAGCAAGTGTGGGACATTAAATAAGTTGATGGTCTTACACCCAGTGTGAATGGTCCTATGGACCTTAGTACTATTGTATACACTTATGTTATGTTAGTAGTCTATGAAATAATGGAAAATGATGAACGACCTGAAGGTCAGGTTGTTGCTCCATTACATTGTCTCTCTCCCTCTCTCTTCCAACATGGTATCAGGGCCATCATGGATGGGCTCTTGAAGGCATGAAGCTATGAGAAAGACCTGCAACCTGAAGACTCAAGGCAGTGGTTGAAGAGAAGCAGGCTGACAGTGTACAGGCTGTCATTATATCTGTGAAGGTATGCATTTTGTCATTTTGGGTTGTCATTATACAAGAGGGTTGTCCTGGCCTATTTGAATCATTGTAGAGGCTTCATTGAGAACTCAAGAGCGAGCATCAACTATCCTTGTGGAGTATACCTACTGCTGAAACCCCCAGGGCTGCTGGCATGTTTGCGCCTGATCTTGAATGGTCATTTTCTGCTGCTAATGAAGATATCAATCACTACCTAGTTGATCTCCAGCTTGAAAATGCTTCTTGGAAGGTCCTTTGATGCCTTGATAAGCCATTGCTTGGTCTGGAGCTGATGTATGAGCTGGAAGAGTGAGCTTCAGATCTGAAATACAGTCCAGGTCTGTTACAAATAGGGAATACACAGGATGTATGTATCTCCGACATGAGATTTGAGCATAGATATGCTTATGCAGACATATGTATTGGTTGGTATGCTTATGAGCTGAAGTCTTGGTGGAAAAAATATTCAAATCTAGAATTTTTTAATGGCTGGAAACTGTCATTGAACAGGGCAGCATTCACTAGAGTCCTCCTGAAGTTTTGAAGCCATTTGATGAGCATTTTGAGCTCTACTGAAGTGAGGGTTCATTCAGGAAGCATATGTACTGAGTTTGATGCATTTGGGTTGCATTTTACTTATAAAATATTCAGATCTAAAATGTTATGACAGGCTGAAAACTATCATAAAACTGTCATCATCATACACTCATTGACTTGAAGAAATACATGCCTTTTGTTACCTACAGGGAGTTGTATGGTACGGGATATGATTGTTGAATGCTATGAGCATCGAGATGAGCATTGAAGGCTCTTAAAAATTGAAATCTGAATCAGAGAACAAATGCTTTGACAGTGTATTGGCTGGTCATAAACAGTCCATGTACTTTTTGACATTACTTATTGAAGATAGAGAGTCTGCGAATGCCCGTATGGTTATGTATTGATCCCTACACACAGTGGCATATGTATGAAGTGGCTTGAGGATCTCTTGGGCTGAAATACATCTTGGTTTGACAATTTATTGGCTATGAGCAGATTTATGTCACCTGTACTTGCTGGATATGCATTGTTTTGTGCCCGTATGACTATGTCTAGTTGCCTACATATACTAGCAAATGTCTGGGAAAGTTTGGAGCATGTATGACATGTTTTAAAGTGGTTTTTGGCAGTAAATTCACTGCTGGTTTACTGAAAAATTATAGGTTTCTAACTGTGTATTCTCTTTACTGCAATAAGCTTGCATGACACAGAGTTACAATACCTGCAAAGTTTATGTACTGAGTGATGTACCTACGGGTTATACCACATGTTTGTGGATGTTTTTGAGGTTGTAAAGGGCTGAAATACCCTGGCTTTTTGCAGAGAATAGTTGCAGAAAACTATCATAAACAGTCAAGGACTGAGATTGGTCAGAGTGACTTGTTGGCTTGCAGGAAGTCGGGCAATGACTAAATAGTGTCTGGTACAACATGGCAAATGCAGAAAGGACTGACAACATAACCCAGATAGTGGGGGAAAAGCTTGACAGTAACAATTATGCCATATGTAAGTTTCGCATGGAGAACTTCTAAATAGGGAAAGGCTATTAGGAGTTGGTGACTAGAGCGGAAGCTGAACCTGAGCTCCCATATCGACCTACGGCTGATCAGAGACGATTACACCGAGCTTGGACAGAAAGAGCTCGTAGAGTCTTGCACTGGCTCTCTTTATGTATCTTAGATGCCATGGTAATGTAGATAATGAACTGCAGCTCTCCTAAGGATGCATGGGACATTTTGGTCAAGTATTATGGCACAACCACAAGTGCCAAGAAGATACAGTTGAAGCAGAAGTTCAACAACATGGAGAGGAAGAGCAGATCTATACAAGATTATGTCACAAAGGTTAAGACCATTGCGGATTAGTTGGCATCTGTTGGTTCACAGGTTGAAGATAAAGACATGGTTGCTGTGACCTTGAACGGCTTGGGGCCTGAGTATAAGTCTTTTGACACTTTTGTATCTGTGCAGGCTGAAATGCCTGATTTCAATGAGTTGGTTGCATTGCTTATCCATGAAGAGGTTAAGCTTGGTTTAGCTGCAGGATCTAGCAATTCTAAAAACAAGGATGCAGTTTTCTATTCCAATCAACGTGGCCGTGGAAACCGTGGTAGAGGCTATGGATTTGGCAGAGGAGGCCAGCAAAATGCATCCTATGGCAATAACAATCAGCAGATATCGAATGCAAGAGGTGGTGGAAACTTTAGAGGCAGGGAGAGATCTAGCCCTAGAGGTAGAGGCTCCTGGCAACAGTAGCGTCCATCTGACAATCCGAACAAGGATAAGGATTATCATTACTGTGGAAAGTATAGGCATATTGCCAAGGACTGCTGGAAGAAGCAGGGCAATCAGAAAGGCAAACAACATGGGCATTTTGCTACATCTAGTCAGGCAGATGATACTTCAGGAGATAGATTGTTTGCCATGCAGTATGTAAAAGACAGAGTTGCTGAAAAATCCACTGATGATATAGTTTGGTATATTGATTCAGGGGCATCGAACCATATGACTCCTCATGGTGATTGGTTCACTGATATGGTGGCTGAAAAAAATGGCTATGTCTGTACAAGTGATGACATGCAGTATAGCATTGAGCATAAAGGCAAAGTGCCTCTTGTGGTTCATGATTGCAAAAAGAAAAATTTGCATGATGTATTGCATGTTCCTTCGATTACGAAGAACCTACTGTCTATTGGTCAGATGACGGAGCAAAACTTGCAGGTTAGATTCAACAAGCATGGTTGCTTTATTGAAGAGTTTGGTGATGGATGCAAGTTAATAGCTCGTGGTCACAGGAATGGCAGAATGTTTACTCTTGATGCTACCCTGCCAAAGCTGAATTCAGCCATGTTTGCCCATGGTTTTGGCACTATCAGAGACTTGGAAATTTGGCACAAGAGAGTGGGGCATGTAAATTTGCAAAGGCTGCAAATTATGCAGAAAAAACAACTTGTTACAGGTTTACCCAAGTTCCAATATTCAGATATTGGTCATGTATGTGATGCTTGCTAGTTTGGTAAGTAGTCAAGGTTGCCATTTGTCAGGCATGTAAGGCAGAGTACACGTCTGTTGCAATTAGTGCACTCTGATGTTTGGGGGCCAGCCCATAATGCATCCATGGGAGGCTCGAAGTATTATGTTACATTCATTGATGATTACAGTTGCTATACTTGGGTTTACATTCTGAAGACAAAGGATGAGGTGTTTGCTGTTTTTCAGCAGTTTAAACAGCAGGTTGAAAAGGAATTCGACTGTTATATCTCTTGCTTGAGATCAGATAGCAATGGGGAGTATGTGTCAAATGAGTTTGACAACTTTCTGGCTGAAAATGGCATACATAGGCAGCTTACCTGCAGCTACACTCCTCAACAGAATGGGGTAGCTGAAAGAAAGAATAGGGTCTTGATGGAAGCTGCTTGTGCCATGATGAATGAGAAGAAGATGCCGCTCTATTATTGGGCTGAGGCTATTATGACAGCCATGTATATCTTGAATTGGACTCCCACTGCAGGTATTCATGAGATGACACCGTTTGAGAAGCTGTATGGCTATAAGCCGGATGTAAGTCACATGAAAGTCTTTGGCTGTCTTGCTTATGTGCATATTCTAGATGAAAAAAGGAAGAAGGTAGATCCAAAAGCGCATAAGTGTGTTTTCATTGGATATTCGTAGGAGAAGAAGGCATACAAATGTTATAATCCCTCCACCAAGGAGACCTTGGTGAGCAGGTATGTTATTTTTTATGAGATGGGTTCTTGGTATGTATCACCGGCAACAGTGCCATCAAATATGCCTTCTACTCATGTATCTACAGTTGATATGCAGCAAAGCACTACTATGATAGGACCTAGTAGTCAGACAGTATCTCCATGGATAGGGAGATTGAGGAGCTCACCGTCCACTGACACCAGTATGTCAGTGAGGGGGAGATATGATGTCGCGGACAAAGGAAAAGAGAAAGTTACTGAGGATGTATCTGGGATGATGACACCTGGTAGGATGACTTCTGGATATGAGTCTACCGACACTTTAGATAGTGAACTTGGTATTTCGACTATCTATACTTCTTGCGCAAGGCAGAGCAGGTACATTCCGCCTCATGAGAGAGGGGAATCGAGCAATGCACCATAGCTTAGATGCTCACAGAGGGTTAGATACCCTGTTGGCAGGTTGACATACAATGGCTACATTGCAAAGCATTATGCTTACATGACAAAAGTGATGGAGATCAAAGAACCAATTACATATGCTGAAGCAGTGGAAAATGAGAACTGGTGTGCAGCTATGGATGAAGAAATGAATGCCTTGGCTGAAAATAAGACATGGGATCTTGTGCCACTGCCTGAAGGAAAAAAGACCATTGGCTGCAAATGGGTCTACAAAATCAAATGCAAGTCAGATGGCAGTGTGGAAAGGTACAAAGCCAGGCTGGTTGTTAAGGGGTATGCCCAACAGTATGGACTTGATTATGAGGAAACATTCAGCCATGTTGCCAAGATGGCAACCATACGCACTGTGATTGCCTTGGCTGCTACTAGAGGGTGGAAATTACAGTAGATGGATGTTAAGAATGCATTTCTTAACGGTGACTTAGCAAAGGATGTCTATATGGTTCAGCTAGAAGGGTATGTTCACCCTGTTTTTCAGCATTATGTATGCAAATTGAAAAAGGCACTGTATGGGCTGAAGCAGGCTCCGAGAGCTTGGCATGTTAGGATCAATAACTACTTGCAGAGGTTGGGTTTTACTGTTGGTAGGGCTAATCACAGCCTATTTACAAAGAAGACTGACAGTGGCTTGGTAGTGCTGGTCATATATGTTGATGATTTGATAATCACTCGTGATGATGACTTGGGCATACAGCATGTAATGAAGATGCTGAAATCTGAATTTGACATGAAAGATCTAGGTGAATTGAAATACTTTTTGGGTATTGAGGTAATCAAGGCTGAAAATGGTTTATGGCTTATGCAGAAACATTATGCCATGGAAATGCTGAAGAAGTATGGCATAGCTGAATGCAAACCATTGGATACACCCCTTGATCAGAATGTCAAGCTGGACATTAGCATTGGAGCTGAAATTCAGGATGTGACTATGTACAGGCAGATGGTTGGAAGTCTGATCTACTTGACCATCACTAGGCCGGATTTGAGTTATGCAGTTGGGCTCATAAGTCAGTTTATGTAGAAGCACAGGAAGCCACATTTGGATGTTGTTAGGTGGATTATGAGATATGTTAAGTCCACTGTAGATTATGGGCTGTTCTATATGAGAGATAAGCCCTTGAAACTAGTTGGATACACAAATGCGGATTGGGTAGGATGCTCATATGATCGCAAATCTACGAGTGGTTATGCTTTTGGCCTTGGAAGTGGCATGATCAGCTGGAGCAACAAGAAGCAACCAACGGTTGCATTGTCTAGCACTGAGGCAGAGTATAGGGGTGCTGCATTGGCAGCATGTGAGATTTCATGGTTGCTCAAGCTTATGGCTGATTTGGATATTCAGGTGGATGCTCCATTGACCTTATTATGTGACAATCTTAGTAGTGTACTCCTGGCAACGAATCCAGTATACCATGCCAAGACAAAACACATAGAGGTACACTACCATTTTATCAGAGAGATGGTTCTTGCAGGGAGAGTAGATCTTATGCATGTGAAGACTGATGAACAGGTTGTAGATATCTTTACCAAGTCTTTGGGTAAAGATAAGTTTAGTAGTTTCAGATAGCTACTTGGAGTTCATCAGATGACTTGAGCTTGAGGGGGAGTGTTAGAATATCAAGCTCCCATTACTCTCATGTCAGTATGTATGACCAACATTAGCTGTGTCTAGCTATATCAGCAAGTGTGGGACATTAAATAACTTGGTGGTCTTAGACCCAGTGTGAATGGTCCTACGGACCTTAGTACTATTGTATACACTTATGTTATGTTAGTAGTCTATGAAATAATGGAAAATGATGAACGACCTAAAGGTCAGGTTGCTGCTCCATTACATTGTCTCTCTCCCTCTCTCTTCCAACATCTTCTTCATCATTATCATCATAATCATCATCATTCCCCCCCCCCCCCCCACCATCGTTTCATCAAAAGAAGGAGAGAAGACATCGTCTGATTTTTTTGTCAGAGAAGAGAAAGGAGTTTGGAAGCTTCCAAGAAGCTTCCAAAGCCATCTCCTTTAGGAGGTGTTTCACCCGCAAGACCCAGCTTAATTTTTCCTTAATCCGTGACCACATCGATTCAAGTGCAAAGGCTGTGAGGATTGGTGGGAAGCTGCTGGACAATTTGCAGGAAATTCATGTGCATCTAATAGCTATCCTGCACACAAAGGCCACTAGATAGGTGTTTCTACCCAAGGTGGAGGAGTGGCTGCTAACGGGGTTTCAATTGTCAAGAATCACGTCCATGTTGGGGACACTCCTTGTCGATGAACTCAATATGTTAAATGATTACACAACCTCGTATATACAAAGTTCATGAAATACATATCGAATAAATTCATAGGGAATTTTTGGATTAGACACTCTCATAAAAATTGTTTCATTGCATTGTTTAAGAAGGTTCTCTTGGGTTTAATAAAAAAGTCTGCCGCATGAGTTGCATGAATATTTGCAAACACGGGGTGATTTCATGGAAGTCAGCTGCACTAATGGAACGACTCAGTATTACCTTCGTGTCCCAAATATATTAAATATGCTCCATTGTGTATTGAATTGGAAATGGCATATCCTAGGGTCTTCTCTTGAGATTGATAGTGAAATGCATAAAGTATCATAGTCATATTAGATACATGCAAGGAAAACTTCTACATGCATGGGAAAGATTATCGCATAAACAAGCAACATGTTAAGTTGCATGCATTGAAAGGACCTTCGCATGTGTCGTACAAAACTATTGCTTGTGACTAGTATTTATCATGGGTTTCTTTCATACCTTAATTGCATGATCATGAAAAGATAAGTGCATGGAAGGGTAGACATATCTTAAGGGTCTTTCTCTTGAATTGATTAGCGAAATCAAGTGATATGGTTGTCGCATCCATACTAGATGCATACGAAGGAACTATTGCATGCATGGGTAATATCAAGATTTCACGCATTGAAAGATTGCATGAAATTAATGTGCATTAGAATGATTGAATTCTTGCTTTGTACATTGGCCTTGAAATTGTTGAGTAAAGTCAATACTTGTCTTAATCAACGTAGTTAGACAAGCTCAAAGAAAGGGTTAGAAAGGGGCAAACATTAGTGCATGTGAGTACTATTGAAAAAGGGGGTTAAGATCAGGTATTCTTGTATCACCAAAAGTATCCTTGCTCAATTAGGGATCGAAGGAAAGATCACATAGATACTTCAAGGGATCTAGGAGATAACCAGCAAGTTGACCAACCAAGGACAACGGGGTTGTCCATGACCTATTTTTACCAAGAGACCTAAGGTAAGGATAATTATGGTCGGCATGGTACAAACCCTAACCCGAAGATAAAGGGGAAACAAGCAACCTAGCTTGCCAAGCCCTTGAGATCTTGCCAAGTCACGAATGATCCAGGATCGAATGTTGGGAGCATTCAGGAAAAAACAATCACACCTTAGTAGTTGGTCGTACAAATGGCCTCTGAAATGATCGTGATTGTACACTTAGGTACATTGTTTGAATTTCCTTGCTCAAGGAACTAATTCAAGACAAAACACTTAATGCTTCAAGTTAAAAGCCTAGAGGGAGAGGCAGGTCTAGTTACCTTCGACTATCTACCTGGCCCTATCCAAGGGGGTTGTTAGCCATACCGGGTATATGGACCTGACCCTCCGCGAGAGGTCTCTCCATGGGTGCTGCTTGGAGCGGGAGGACACTTGGGTGCCAGGGGAGGCTCTGGCTGTAAATTCCTTGCCTTCGAATCCCGCACAAGAGGCTATCATGACTCGAGATGGGATCTCAAGGCCCGTGTACTAGTCCATGGGCGAAACTTGGAGCAGCAATCCTGTAAATTGCTGGGATAGCCTTCGAGCATGATACTTGATGTATTCCGGGACTATGATAAATAAAGATCAGATATTTGAAAAAGGAACTTGCTTGACATTGTTTTTGTGTCAGTGCCTAAGTTACGTGAAGGAACCCGTGTTTAAATTGATTAATTAAGGTAGTTGCTTTTGCATGTCAAACATAACGTGGTAGGTAATTAGATAACTAAGCAAACCGAGGAAAGTGCGGTGGACGTGACTTGGGTCCGTCCTACGGAAGGGTGGTCCTGGTTAGCTGGGAACTTTTCTCAAAAGATGAGATAACGAGACTATGAAGACCTAGCATCAGTAGAGTTAGAATCTCGATTTATGTTGTTTTAGGGGAACGGAATGGAACTATGCCTTATAGGCAGAGAGGTCGAGCTTCACATCCCTCTCATTTCCCATTCTCCATGAACCAAGTGCAGCATAAATCCACTTTGACTCTGTTGTTCCTACGCAAAGTGGTTCATCTGGAGCTCGACGCTAGCTAGTTCCTAGAAACTTTGCTGATAGGAAAGGAACCCTAACTTCAGGTCGATCCTAAGTGGGAACAATCGGACACTTCCGCTCGGGGCAGACTCGAGAAGACCTAGATCGCAAACCCTGTGACATTCTTTGCGAGTGCCAGGTGGCGCTTTCTAGACTCTCTTCCCGATGGGCTGCTAAGATGTGTCCCATAAGCAGAGAGCGGACACGTTATAACTATGGCCACCAAAAAACCCATAGTTAGGGTTTTGCTGGTTGTGGGCAATAAAGAGGGAATTTCTCTAAACCCTCTTAGCTATAGAGAGCCCTCTTGGGGGGCTATGAAAGGCCTATAATAACCAAGATGATTGTGCACACAGCAGGCCGCATCGATCAGCTGAACTAGCGTTAATGAAATCTATGCCATATTTGGAAGAAACTACAATGCTGCCCTCCACATCACCTAATCTCCACGTTTAATGCACCATGATGAAGCATCATGTGCTGAGAAGTAGATATTCAAGAGGAGCCTTGAGCTAAAATGCTCTCCTTTGCTCTCCCTAGGTCCTCCAACAGAGGTGGGTCATGCTGTGGCTATGGTGGTCAAGAGGCAAGAGGTAGAAGTTGAAGGCTCATGTGCACTTAATGGTGTAATGAGGCTGAGGGAAGTTGAAGGATCAAAGATGGCTCTAATACCATGTGGAAATTTACAGTGGAAGTTAAGATTGAAGTGCATACAAGAGGGAGGAAAGAGCTCACGAGTAAAAGAACAAGTCTTGCTCATTCAGTTGCTCATGAAAGTACAACTTGGGTCACTCTCACTCATTAGTTGATGTAGACCCATGGGCTGTTTATATAGCCCTAGTTGGCTAGGGTTAGGGTTTTCCCTTTCCCTCAAGACCATTCACACTCAGCTACCCTTATCCCCTCAAGCATAAGGAGAGTTTACATGCTTACACTCTCAACATGGCGGTCCACCGACTTCAGTGACTAGTCGAACGGTCTGATTCTACCTGTTGGACTATTCGAGTTGTCTGACTCTAGGAGTTGGACACTGATGGGGTGGTCTGATCACAGCGGGTGTGAATGTATATGCTAGCGTGATCAATGCCAGGGGTCCCTAGAGTTTATGGCATAACATGTAATCTTCCAGAATAAGCAAATAGAGCACAAGGAAGGCATGGATGTGCTTGGAATGGAAGATGGACTCGAAATCAACACACTCGATTCGTTCTATACTTATAGCTCTTTTTCTCTCTCATTGAAGTGCAGAAATGAGCTCTCACCTATTGGTTTTGGGCTTTTAGGGTCCTGTCTAGCCATTGTTTACCTTCCAAATCAATGTCTTGCATGCATTAAACCCCAAAACTCATTGTTTCCCCTTTTCTTCTCACTATTTCTGCCTATTTTACAGTAGCTAAACCCTACTATTTCCTTGCAAGTTCTTGGTCCTAATCTACCTAAATGCGACCAAAAATCACAAAGTAATCCTTGGGCTAAAGTAATCTACTTGTCTACTCATAAAAAACTCTAAACACTTACTTGTTTCAAAGACCAAAGCACCTAAATATCCTACCTATATCAAGCACTATTTTGAGGATGAAACCCTACTTCAATGCTCAATTCAAAGCACGCAAGCGCTTAAGGCTCGAATCTGTTGGTCCTAGCGACGAAACCAGAATAATGGGAGCTCATGCTTGACCACTAAGACCCATGGATTGCTTATTCTTTCAGGCGTTTCAAGCAAGCACTAATGACTAGCTCTCACATAACCAACACACTATCGCTCTCTACAAGTGCAGCGAGCTTACCTCGATGCCCAATTGAGCACCCTTCTCCCTAGTGCACACCAATAGCTCCATGATTTGTGATGCAAGCTCAAGCAACCTCAATCCCTCTCCTTCAAGCTCCATCCTCCATAGTTGCATGAGACAAGAGAAGAGAAGAAGAAGAGAGGAGATGGTGGGAGCTTCTCCACCCCAATCTCTCACCCTCACACACTCACTCCCTCACTCACTCACTCACACTCCCTCACTCCCTCACTCAAGCACAAGTAAGAAGGCAAGAAGAAGAGGAAGAAGAACAAGAATAAGAACAAGAAGAACTTTTACCACACACCAAAGAATGACCTTCTCATTCACTTTTTGAGTTTATATACAAAACCCTTATCCCTTTGGGCACCCATTCCCTTTTTTACATGACTGGCCATTGTGACAAGGTCCTCTTTTCCCATTCCCTTCTAGTTGCCCTTTCTCTTTACCTACACCCGTCTACCCTTTACAATTTGCACAGGAGGGAGCCTGGTGCTCTTTTACAAAAGTTTTATGGGCGCCTTGCATTTAAAAATGCACTTTGCCTTTCACTTAGCTTTTGAGGTTGCCCTTGCGCTTTTGGCTGTTTCCCTTCCTGCTTCTTCCTTTGTGTCCACATGTGGAGTTTTCTTGGACTTATTTTTCTCCGTCTTGAACTAGAGTTAACAATTCAAAAGTCGAAAATAGTGTCCAAGAGGCTGGAGGTGCATTTTTTGGGATTTTTGACAATTTTAGATGGATCCGCAAGGCGTTTGTGGGCAAAAATAAAGATTTTAGGCTCCAAAGTGGTTCCTAATGCAAAGCAATCAAGGTGCAAAAGACAAAGAATTTTGAAGTTTGAGAAGTAATGAAGTGCCAAGTTGAGTCTATAATTAATGAAGAACCATCTAACCATCACTTGGGCATTAATTTTGCACACTTGGGGAGGAATCTAAGGCCACAAGACCTTAATTTATATGGGAAAGTGGAGTGGAGCCAAGGTGGCTAAAAAAGGCTGAAAAACCATGTGGATATGCCCAATTTGAAGGGGCACTTATGGTAGATCCCAAAGGGGTGCTTTTTCTTGATGTGTCTAGTTGTTTGGAAGAGAGTAAAAAGAGGAAAAAGTGGGTAGAAAACAAAAAACGCCATCATGTTGGATTTCTGATGATTGCTGCATGCGAGATCTTCACCATTTCTTGCGTGTGAATGAAGCCCCCTCACCATTCTCTACGTGATGGTATAAATTTTGTGGCCTGATATGAAGAATAAAGAATGTTGGTTTTTTTGTCTTTCTCTCTCCTTCCTTTCCTCTTGCATAATGGCTATTCTTATGAGAGAAGGGGGATGGGTGAAAGAGAGAGATAGGTGAGAGTTAGTGAAAGATATGGTTCATAGCATGTTGCTAGAGCATTGTGGAGTGCCACCAAGTGTATTAGTGGCTATCTCAAGTGTCAGTGGCCTTGGAATCCACACGACACCTCATTTTTCGTGTAAGCTTATTAATTTTTATAGTAAATGAAATGAGATTGAAAAACTATTTTAGAGGGTGAAAAAAGGATATGAATACTTAATTTTTAGCACTTCACATTTGCTATTTGCTATTTTTTGAATTTATGTTAAATAAATAGATAAAAATAAGAAAAATCATGAAAAATAAAAGAAAAATACCAATAAATAGTAAATATTAAAAATAAATCCAAGAATCATAAAATATAATTATATTTTATATATAGATTTAAAAATCATGAAAATAAGCATTTTTATGTCTAAATAAGGCATTTGGGTAACACAAGAGTGGTCCCTATACCGTTCGTGGTGTGTTAAAGGAATCCATACATAAAAATTTAGAAAATAATTGTTGAAAAGAATGATTTTTTGCTACACTTCATGAGTAGGATGATCATCTGTTATTTATGTTCCCATTATCGCATTGCAATTGTATTCTATTGACTGAGTATACAAGGTACATCCAAGCCATTGAAATATGTGGTCCATAAGGATATTAGTGAGGAAAGAGTGGAGTATATTTCGTTGTTCTTTATGTATTAAGATGGCGCATCATGGGGCCAAACCTTGGGATGTAAGAGAGTCGTAGGAGCCACAATGATCGACTGGGGTTGCTTTGTGTGTGTGTGCAATGAGGCATTAGTCATTTGTATGTGTGGGATACTCCCTCTATTGGAGTTAGGATGGGAAAATCATTGGACTACAAATTGATATAAACACATGATTTAGCTAGATTAGTGCAACCTCAAGACGCTCCTAGTTGTGAGGCTGTGAGGGTGGTTTGGTGAGCATAGGGGCCCCAACTAGAGCCCTAGAGTGAGTGTCGGGCCCATTTTTTGTCCCAGAAGCAGAGGTGGTGCATTTGCTGAGAGCTGCTAATAAGTGGCAGTTTTTGAACCTTGACTAATAAGAAACCTAAAATTTACAACCTTGTCCATTAGGGGTGTGCTAAAGTATTTTTAAAATGGGGTTTGCCTAGGGTTTAAAACACTTGGCTTGCCCTATACAAAACCTACTAATGGACCTAATTAATTACATAGAGTACGAATCCTCTATGAGGGATGATTTATGTGATGTGGAAAGTAAGCATTTACTGGTCAATCCATCCTCTAGTAGGATGGTATGGGTTGAGGTTCGCCTCGATGCAGTCTCTATGCAAGAAACATTGTGCAAAACCATCCATCAACCTAGAGGATATGCAACAAGTATGTTGAAATCCATCGCAATCATGGCATCAACTAATAATATTGCCAAAGCCATAATGCCATGGAAAAGTACCAACACACAATAGAATTTAGTTGTGGTTGAAACATCCCATGTGGTGGGTCACCATGCTAAAATATTAGGCCTCACAAGGATGTTGGAAGCCTTAGTTGTTAAGGGGAAACAGTTGCTCAAAAGGCATGACCCCTAAGCTCTAAGTAATCTTAATATATTTGCTTTAGATGAGGGGCAAAAGCTCCTACATAAATCTATTCCATTTCAACCATCAACCATAAAAAAGAAGCAATTTTCTTTGTAAAAATGATGCATACCACTTACTTGCGTGTTGCGGGTTTTGTGATTACTTTTTTTGGGTTTCCAACAAACTAACCAGCAGCAACTCTTCAATGCTGAACATCTCCCCTTAGCCTCCTCTTGATCTTGGAGCAATCTGGTTCATGTCGGGCAAGCATCCTTCAACCGGTCTTCATTCTTCTTCATGTGCATGAACAGCACTTTAGGGGAGAGAGAGGGAGGAGAGCGAAAGACTAGTTTCTAATCTGTCAAACCAGGTGGCCATTTTTGAAGCCGAGAGTGGCGATGAGGAGCAAAAACATCAAGCATCAGGCTGGTAAGATTGGTTAGTATGGGTATATTGAGGTGGAAGATGGCCTATAGACTCCCCTCCTCTCCATTTCACGTTGCCATGCAACAATGGCGTTTTTTTTTCATGCACTGAAAAAAACGCCCCCCCCCCCTCCCCCACAAAATCAAAAATTTTAGGGAGCCCCCAAGGGTCTCACCCTTTGGCCCCTACAGTTCATTTATACTTTGCCTTTTTGGGTCTTGGCCTCCCGAGCACTGTCATTCAACTATCCGGTGTCTGATTTGAGGTCTAGAAATTTCTAGCAGTCCGTCTTGGAGTCCCCCACTTTCGGGCGTCTTCCAGAGTCTTATCAGACATACCGAGAAATTATGAAAATTCCCCAACCATCGCTCGATGGGTCTTTAAAGCACTTTAGGGCCTTGCCGCTAAAAATCATACTGATTGCAGCTGCCGCCTTCGAGAAGTCTATTTTTCTCCTGAAATTCGAATTTTTTGGCTATTTTTAAGCACTTCTTGGCGTCAAAAATTAGTTGTCAATTAGTGGATGACTATGCCCTCTTAGCCTCATTTTTTCTTTCTAATATTTTCTCTAACTCCCATGGCCTATTAATCTCAAAAGTCACTCCATGGGTACTTCCCCGTAGTGGCCCAAACTCGAGCATGGTGTCACTTTCAGGGCAAATGATAAAATAGTCTAACAAAAGATCCCATTAGACCATTTAGGGTGGACAAAGTATCTTTCGGGTTAGGTGGATTCCTCGAATTAATAGTCATGCTAATGACCAAATTGTTAATCAGCCTACATTTAATGTCCACCACTTCTAAGCGGCTCCTAGTTAGAACCTAAGAAAAATAATGGGTCCCTTATAGCCAAGATTTGAAAACCACCATTTATTAGCAGCTCTCGGCAAACACACCACTTGTCGGGACCTAAAACAAGTCCTGACACTGGCTTTATAACACTAGCCAAGCCTCTACTACACACCCAAACCACCCCACACAGCCTTGCGGCCAAGAGCGTCTAAGAACTTTGTGTTTGTATGGTTTGTAGTCCAATGAATAATTATTTTCTACACTCCTCACAGGGAGTCCCTAAACATACTAGTGTTATGCACCATGTAAGCACACACAAATGGAGTGCCCCTCAGCGGGGCTGATTACCGTGGCTCCACTACGGCTCTCCTACACCTCGCAGATTGGCCCCAAGATGCGCCGTGAACATAGAAAACATTTGAAATGTAATCCACTATTTCAATCGATTGATCTAGGAGATAGAACCTCATTGAATATTCCCCAAGGAACCGAATATCTAGCCCTACAGCTTAGGGTACCTCACACTCTCCACGTAGGCCATCATTCAAGAAAACAATTGCCATGCATTTAAGATATGATACCATATGGTGCAAGCAATGCAATTGTGTATAACTACCATGCTCAAACAATTTTATTCATTAATAATTAGCATTGTGAAAGTGCGAAGATAGTTCTTTTTGTAAAATATTACACGGCGCAGCGAACAGAATCTGAGAAAGAGATAGAGAGTACACAACAGATAAGAGGAGAATCAGTAAAATTCTTTAACTCCAAACAACTGATACAAAGATGGCTCTGTCCACCCGTGCGCTTCCACTGTGTGAAGCTTAGATGGCGATCTAGACAGAAGATAGGTGAAGAGCTTAAGGCTAGCTGGAACAACAACTCTGACTGGGTGAAAGATGAGTGTAAGATGGCTGCGAAGGGGTTTAGCTTTTATAGCCCGCGAAGGTCGTTAGGTCGGCCTGCTGACCGACCTACCATATGAGCCTCCACTAGTCGGCCAGGGAATATTCCAGGGAATATTCCCTTTACCATCGGGCCGGGGGCGCTGCCCCCGGACCCCCGCCAGGGGGGCCGCTGGCCCCCCTGGGACCCCCCAGCCAGGGGCCGCTTCCGCGGCCCCCGGACCCCACAATAGGGGCCCCTTTTAACTCCCTTACCACGCAACTCAATGCAATGTGCCTCGAGTTGCTACCAGCTTAACCACTCCGTCTAACCCAAAGATTAGACCCACAACAGTCACCTTTTTGCCATCCGGTCACATAGACCTCATCTGATATACAAGTCAGGACTCAACCAATGTCCGGGCTCACATTTGGCTTCTCCTCATAATGGGGGCCTTACAACTTTGAGCACCATGGATCATTGGTAGCACCTAATGAGGGTGGGGCATTGATCATATCTAACACTTTTCATGATTTTCTTCTAAACCGAGAGTGCTTCATTACTTAGGGCTACTATCAAGCTTTCTTATGCTACTAAACCCTTTAAATTTTAATATACACATATCCTATATGCCATGCATCATAAAAACATCACAATTCAGCGTATTTTAACCACTCAACAACCCCCTTCTTCCTACTGCTTAAGATTTTGCATTTGTTGGTAGGTTTAAGGCGTATTTTTCATGTATTTTTCTTTCACAAATGCTTGATTTCAGTAGAGCTTCTGCAGCACTTGCACTTTCTCTCCTACACAATATGTGTAGGGATCTTTTCTTGGAGCTTGATTTCAGCAAAGCTTCTGCAGCACTTGCACCTTCTCTTCTCCTCTTGGAACTTGATTTCAATAAAGCTTCCACAGCACTTGCTCCTTCTCTTCTCCTCTTGGATGCATGCAAAGTGATGCTTCCTTCACCTCTTCCACACCCAAGGAGAGCCTCCTCTTTTATAGGCTTCAAGAGCTTCTCTTCTTGGAGAGAGACTTGAGTGCCAAGATTGGAAAGGTTGATCTTCATGCAAGATGTGGCTGTTCTAGGACCTACTCTGCAGCAATAATTTCAAACTATCTCTCTATGCATTGCTCGAATGGTGGAAAAACATCCAACATAAAAGTTGTAGATCTTACTGTTTTCGATAACCTGCGCTTGCCGTTTTTAAAGATCGAATTTCTATCATGAGATATTTTAAAAATGTACTTACCATTTCTATTTTAAGAAAATTAGCTTTTTAAACTCTACTCTTAACTTACGGTCCATGCAACCACCTTGAGCCATAGATAAGGAGAGTTCATTAGATTGCCTTGGGCTTCAACCTTAAGATTGACTTTCCACAAAAGCTTGTGTCATCTTAGATCTTAAAAAGAGAAAATCGCTTCTCTCCTCACTTCTAGAGGATCACATCTCTTGTCTTTCTTAGTAAGAGAATTACCTCTCTCATTTTTTCTTAGTAATAATTACTTATCTTCTTAATTCATTAAGAGAGAAAAAACCTTAAACCTTGACTTGTAAGGGAGAGGATGACTCCAAATGAATGCAATGCTCATTACACACAAGTAAACGTTCCTAGGCATCCTCGGATGCACACATAAATACATATACACAATGCTTATGCACTTCCCCTTCTTAGAACCCAATCCATTTACATTTATATGTAACTCCTTGGTTCTTGTGTACACTCTTACACTTGACAGATACATCCTTTCCCCTTCATAACTAGTACTGCATGTACCAGATAGCCCTGTCACAGTGCTCTAATCACCCCATTAAATGATGCACTAGGAATACTAGTCTCTAAATGGTATCATGGCTATACTAAATCATCATCAACACTTAAAGAAAAGTGAGTTATTAGTTTATTGATATAAATTTACTAAATAGAGAATGTGTAATAAGCAATCAATTTATCCAAGGGACTGAATGGTTCATTTCGGGTACATTTGATAAGGTTTTTGGATTTGCCTCAATGAGCATTCGACATTCTTTTCAAAATCCAAATGCAACCATTATCCTCTGTAGAGGCGAGCACAAGCTCAACCGCCAAGACCCACGGACCGCTCAAGCATTCCAAGCCAATCACTAATGGCTACTTCTCACATAGCCGATGCACTATCCTTCTCTACGAGTGTAGTGAGCTTACCTTGATGCCCAATTGAGTTGCTTCCTCTCTCAACCACTCCGATAGCTCCATGAATCGTGATGCAAGCTCAAGCATCCTCAAGCCTCTTCCTCCAAGCTCCATGCACAGGACAAGAGAAGAGAAGAGAGGAGAAGAAGAAGAGAGGAGAAGGTGGAGAGCTTCACCTCCAAGATCCCTCACTCTCATAAGCTCACTCCCTCACTCCCTCACACTCTCTCCCTCAAGCACTCACAAGCAAGAAAGAGAAGAGAAGGATAGAAGAAGAAGAGTTCTCTTTGCCACACACTAAAGAATGAGCTCTCATTCATCTTTTGAACTTTATATAAAAAGCCCTAAATCCCATTTGGGTGGTCATCTCCTTTTTACATGGCCAGTAGGCACTTTTTTCCATTGTCCTCATATCTTCCTAGCTTCTTCCTACTGCCCATCTACCTTTACAATTTTCACGGGTGAGAGCCCAACACTCTTAAAATAAATCATGGTGCGCCTTGTGCTCTTTTACAAAAGTAATGACTTGCACTTTTTCTTATGCACCTTTCTCCTTGATTTAGGACTTTTCTGCACTTCTTGTGTTTCCATATTTTTCTTGGCACGCCTTCGTCTTCCATTTCACTTTTGCCTTGGCCTTGTCCTCTACTTTAGAGTTCTCGATGTTCTACCTTTTTCATCTAAGGGTTAACATTACCCCCCTCCTAGAGAAGTGCTGGTCCTATGGCACTTGCTAGTTGTGAGAGGGACGATGGTGCTGGGTGTGGCCAGGGGCTTCTTGAGGTTGTGGACATATCGTGTTGAGGGTGTGTTGGAGGGATTTTTGGAACTGGAAGGCTCTTGAGTTTGGAATGAGCCCTAGTATTGGAGGGATTTATGGAACTGAAAGGCCTTGGAGTTGGAGATGATCCCTGGTGTTGGAGGGATGGTAAGGTGTGGGTCCAACTTTGAAATTCAAAATGGTGTTAGATGGATCCATGCTTGGAGGGTGGCGTGTGGAGAGATCCTTCTTTGAAATTTAAGATGGTGTTAGATGGATCCGTCATTTAACCCTCGGTGGCTGAATTTGCCTGCACTGTTCCAAATGAGCTTCTTCATTCACTTTCTGATTGTGGCTGTCCCGTCCACCCCTCGCTTGGTTGTGCTTTGCCTGATGGCATAGGGCATAGGCTGGAGAGTGCATGCTTGGATGATGGGGTCTCTGAAGCTGATGGTGGGGCTTTCGCTTGTACTTGGAAAAAAAAAGAAGGTGCACTACTTGGGGGTGTGTCTACCTTACCATGTCATTCGTGGTGCTGGTGCTTGTGGGACTCGGAGATGGGTCCACAAGTCCTTGGTGTGTCCCACACTTGAGAACCCAGTTCATGTATACGCAAGGTGCGGTGTGTGTAGCTTAGGGTGGCAGGTCTAACCATAGGCAAGTGTTGCATCCCTAAGTGTGTCATGTCCTTGATGTGGCAGGGTGCTGGGAAATTGAAAGTTGAGGTCGAAATGGCTCCTGGCCATTTCTTGCCTCTCCCACATTATAAGGTTGTCATGGAAAGCTATTGGGTCATCGTCCTCCATGGTGGGATAGGCACATCACTCCCTTTGCATTCCATTTTCTCCTTGTCTCCTCCACCATTTGCTTCCTTTTTTCTCTCATTTCCACCTTTCTTTTTGCGAAGGTATCTGCGTGTTGTTGCTCTTCAAGCCTTGAGGAAGGAGGCAGTGGGACAAGCCCTTCTTCATGTGGTCCCATTTCAAGGTTCACGTTCACCTCCCTCTATCGGCTTAGGTCTTACTGCTCCTCTTCAAGGAACCCGAGTGCATCCACTTCCTATGAGGTTAAGCCTGCCAATAGAAGATAATGGCATTGTTCATCCAAGCTTGGGCCCACTCCACCAGGTTGTGGCGGCATCTGGAGTCTGGCCTTCAGTGCTCTATGAGCCATTCCTAGTTTCTTCTTCATGGCCACCATGGACTCTCCCTCCTCTCTGCCCCTGGGTGATGTCCAGCACGGTATTTAAGAAGGCACATTGTTGCATTTGGAAGGTCATCTGGGCAGCCTCACTCTAGCTTTAGGCATCCAAATCCAGGTGTTACCCTCATAGTAGCCTTGCGTGCACAATAAGGTCTTAGGGACCCATCGCAGCTTGACCATTCATCGATGTTTATGGTTCAGCCTTGGCCTCCTAGGTTTTGGGTAGGGATTGTTAGCCTTGCGAGGCCGTGGGTTTCTATTCCTAGGTGGCTCTCCCTATTTATGTACCCATTTGAACTAGGGTTCATGGGCTTCATTGGTGGTTCTAGTGGGTTGCTGGCCCCTCGAGGCTAGATAGGTTGTGACAAGTCATGACCCCCCTCTTGAGACTTGGCGATGGGTTTCTTTATCGGTGGCTTTGTGGACTTGGAGAGAGTCACACCGCCCTTGCTAAAAGCTGTAACTATGCAAACATTACCCAACGCTAGGTGGATACGCTACAACTCGTAGTGAACATTGCAACGAGCTTGCTTCTTGAAATTTCGTCCTAACAAAGATTCTGTACCTGTATCCTTAGTGTTGGGAAACACATAGAAAATTATTTGCATGCTCTCAGACTCAATAGAAACTGCAACCTTGCACTTTCTCAGAAGGTTGTAGGGTTGGCCTCCATAAGGGGTGAGACTAGCATTAGTAGGCTGCAACGATGGTTTGCCAATTTGGGTCCAATGTTCATGGGTTAAGATATTAAAATCAGCTCCCTCATCAAATCAATGAGTTGATTGTGCACATGTGCTTAGCATTGACCGTCATGTTGAGGTAGGTTGGGGGTACTGCTTCCTCATCCTCGTTGTCTATTTCAATGATAGTGGCTACTCGTACGTGAACAGGAGGTGCTAGCATTGGGGGCTCATGCAACGGGTGTGTGGGAGGGAAGTACTTTTTGTCAAGCATTTTACAAGCTTTGTTGCCTTCCCAACATTCTTGAACTACCGCACAAGCTAGGAATAAGGAACTATATAGGCATGATAGCATCAATGCCATAGGTCATCTTGAAAGGGGTTTGTTCTATGGATGTCTTGTAAGTAGTGCAATATACCCATAGTGCTACCCTCACTCGAGGGGCTTCTTGGGGTTGAGGTGGTTGGTCATGCTCCTTTTTAGTAAATACTTTTGCCGTATTGTCCTATTGCTCTTTATAGGTTTCTTCTCTCTCCAGTTCTCCTCTTGACATTGAGATGGTTGGGCTCGCTGGGGTGGGGGAGCAGTGCTCCTTGTAGACTAGTGATGGCTCCGAGGTTTCCTCTACCATCTCTCTCTCCACCTCCTCTAGTGCTTCCTGGATGATGGCTATTAATACTCCTCCACAACCTATGTTTAGTGCTACGGCTAGTACCCTATGGCCTCAAACATAGGTTTTGGAGGAGTATTAATAGCCATCAAACTCTCCTCCTACCATCCTTAGTGCTGCGAATAGGACCCTTGTCGAGGCTTGTATTATTTTCTGCACGTAGGCATTCTTGTTCACGTTGTCCAGAGCATTGGGCTGCAAGGCTTTCCAATAAGGGTACCCTGATTCTACTCATAAGAGCATTGTATCTTTGACTTGAAAAGAGTGTATGGATCATTTCAGCCTGCAACCCAATGGTGGGATCTGGAATATCTGCTAGGCTAATGCCATCATTGGTGTAGACCCTTCTTTTGTCCATCCCTAACATTCCATACACATCCCTCTTGGGTCTTCTTTCTGGCTTCTTTGCTAGCCCCATTGACTTTTCTACAATTTTTGGGCTAAGGGGAACCACCACACTTCTAAAAGTCTTGGCTTGCCTGACGGTCACCATGCTACCAATGTTCCTCTTGGACATTGTCGGAGGGGTTTTTGTCAAAAGGTCAAATCCACCGGGGATTAGAAGTAGAAGAAAGTAGAGATAGGAGATGGAAGAGAAGATAGAGAATACCCAAGTGGTAAACACTACAAAAAGAAATCACAATGAGTTGAATCAATATGTATTGAAAAAACCTAGAATCTTCACACTACTTAGAAGCAATCTCCAAGCATTAGATCTCCTGGGGCTTCTTCGTAGAACAAAACGTGCATAAAAATTACAGCTCCTTCTCTGCTCTCCTCAGAACCCAAATATGATGGCTCTGTTGGCTCCGAAAGGGGGGTAAAACCTCAGGACACCTGCTCACGAATCCCCAGATCACTCCTTCTTCTTCTTTCAGTTCAATCTGCAGTTTTCAGCCTGTTTACTGCGATCGTGACACGCACGATTTTGTCAATTTGTCTCTCTTGTGAAAATCCCATAATTGGCTAAAAAAGCAACTAGCTTTTTGCATGCCATCCTAATCTAGAAGCTTTTCTAACTTTTTCAAATTTTTACAATAAATAATATCAAGTATAGGCTAAAATTATCCAAAAATCTAGTATTTTTGGATAATCCATGCAACTCACACTAATACTAATGACTCAGATCACATTGACTCTCTTGATTAATAAGAAGTCGGATGATGATGCATTCCATGCTTTTTCACATTGTGTCCGCATAGCATCACGACATCCACCCCCTCTGAACCTGTGCATCCTCCGGTATGTGCCAAAATCCTAGTTGTCACCGGATTCTGAGTCCTCATCCTCTGCAACCATATCCTTTGCTTCTTCATCTTCCATATCTTCCTGGCTAGCCCCTATATCATGGCCACTATTTTCTTCCAATTCTGGCAACTCATAGGCAGTTGATTCCCGCCTTTTGAAAATTTTAATTCTTTTCCCCGCTACTGAAAGTGTTATGGCTATCCCATGTAACTCATTTAATGCATAAGTAGCATTATCAAACACCTATCTTACCACATAGGGTCCAAACCATCTTTTGGAAACTTTATGCATGGCACTATGCTGGTTGTCTAAACTCTTGTTCTGTATCCTTGCTACCCTTAACTTTGCAATTGCTGCCTCTATGTCTTCTGACTTTCTTTCCAACTGTCTAGTGCGCAAGGCCAACAACTCCTCTCGATTCAACTCCTCTTCCCAAGGTAGCACACTCCATGTGATTGTCATCTCTTCTATCGGCATGATAGGTTTTTGGCCATACATCAATTCAGCAAGCATATACCCTGTAATGGCACTATGTTGTTCTGACAGCAACAAAGCATAAGGGAGCAATCGTGGCCACTCTTCTACCTTCTCTCCACATGCTTTTGCCAATGCCTTCACAATAGGTGGATGACCTCTTTCACTTTTGCCATTTCCTTTAGGGTTATAGGCTGATATTAAAGCAAGCTTTATCCCCAACCATGCAAAGAAATCATGAGCCTCATCTGCATCTAGCTCACCCCTATCTGCTGTAATTTTTCCCACACAGCCATACCAACAAAAGATCTCTTCTAAGAGAAAAGTACATACGACATTTGTCATCTTAGTACATAGAGCTCTCCCTTCCACTTGATTAGTCAAGTCTTCATGGGCAAGCACAAGATATCACATTTGCCAAAGACCTGTAGGCATCGTGACTAAATCCACCACCCACTTAAAATGAAGGGACAATGGATATGTGTGTTGAAATTTATCCCGATGTCTCACAGATGAATACATTTGACATGTCGTACATGTTTCCACAAAGTGAGAAACATCCTTATACATACCCTACCACCAATATCTTTCTTTGATCTTTGTAAAGGTACCCCAAACACCTCTATGACGAGTCCACAAGCTTTCATGAAATTCTTGCATTACTTTTACTTGTGAAGCTCTGTCACCCAAAAATCGCAATGGCATACCCTGTTTCTTTTTAGCATGTTTCCATAAGTATCCATCTTTTTTAAAAAACCCATACGCTTTCCTCTTGATTTTCTTAAACTCCTCATTTGACCATTCATCTCTCTTTGTTAATGTATTGAGGTATTGACCTATTCTCAGCCACTCTATTGTATATTTGTCTTCTAGAAATACTTCTACACAAGATACAAAACATCTAAAGTGTCTTCTCTTTGTTGTCCAAGCTTTTGTTAATGCTGTAACAACACCTTGCATTGCTAAATTCACTCTTGCAACATCATTTTCAGCCATAAGAAAGCCATCTTCTTCCTCTTCATCCATCATCCCATCTTCATTCTCATAACATGCTCGAGATAACATATCTGCCACCACTGGGTTATCTCTTCTTATAATATGCTGAAATTTAGGGTTTAAAGATTTGATGTATGCAATCCACCGGAGCATAGCAATGTCCGGAGTAGCACAACTAGTGATCATACCCAATACCGGCAAACAATCAGTCTCAATGACTACATGAGCACCCATAAAATACTCCTTATCACATTTAAGGGTTGTCACAATTCCCCATAATTCTTTTTTAACCTGTGGATATCTTCTCTGTCGTTTAGTCAATACTTTAGCACCAAAGAGAATTGCATATCTTTGTCCTTCCTCATCATCTTGCCCAATGGCCCATCCAATCCCAATTGGGCTTGTATCAACAATAATAATGATAGGCTTTCCATGTGAAGAGTCAACCTTTCTCAATGTAGGAGTAGATTTTAAGAGTTGCTTCAATTTCTTCATTGCTTTCTGATGCTTCCTTTCCCAATGAAATTTCTGACCTTTCCTTAGAAGCTGATAAAGAGCATCAGCTACATGTGCAAAGTGAGGAATCCATATCAAATAGAACACACATGCACCCAAGAATCTGCACACCTCCGATACATTCGTGCATACATCTTGCATTCTATCAATCCCATCTATTTTTGCTAGTGATGGCCTTTGCCCATAAGGCCCACTCATATGCCCAACAATCAAAACCTCTTCAACTCCAAAGATAGAATTTTGTCCAGAAAGAGTTAAATGCACCTCTTCTAGACGTGTCAAAATCCTCTCACAATCCACAATATGGTCTGTAACAAAGTGTCTACATCCATAAGCATCCATCTCTTCATTCTTTTCATCCATTTCACACCCTTTGATTGGAACATTATCCAAGAAGGGCATAGTCAATTGTGGTATAAAATCCCTGAGTACCCTATTCATAGCATTTGTCATGTGTGCCACTGAGTTTGTTGCACCCTGTGGGAGAGTACACATCCATACTAACCCCAAAGGAGTCTTCATGGTTGTGATATCCCTGCTTTCAATTGCAAGCTGAAACTGATCATAACCCGAGTAAAGATCTCCCAAAGAATAGATCACTCTACCTGCAAAAGCCTTTGCAAATTCATCAACCACAGGACCTACACCCACATTTCTTATGGTCACTTTATTGACCGGTTGCATGTCTTGAATAAATCTCAAAGCCCCATTCTTTTTGGGCACAATAGACCAACGATTTGAGTACGGGGCCGAAGAAGGCTCCAAGATCTTCATGCAAATCTTTTCATTTAGCAAATGCATCAACTTTGGCAAGTAAGCTTTAGGCACTGGAATAGGCCTCAAGTTCCATGGTACATGTGGCATAGTAAATGTGACCATAGGAGAGACAACATTTGGATCCACACAACCTATTTCACTTGGCTGAAATGCAAATGCCTTCCCATGTCTAGCCAGCATCTGCATAAAACAGTCTCTCTTAGCATGCAAAAGAAACCCTTCTATACCAACTTTCAATTCCTGTAATGTTTCATATGTAAACTGATGACCTATATCTTTAGGATCCCGTAAGCTTGGCTGCCTTGACACTTTTTCATATATACCCTCACTCTCTGGTGGAAGTGGCAAAGCAATTGGTTTCACCTTTTTATCAACTATCTTATACATTGTCTCCACAAGTGCTTCAGCCCATTGTAATCCTTCCTACTAAGCAAACAATGCTATAACATCATACATATCCAAGGAACATACTAACAACACTCTATTTTCAGCCTCATTTTTTGCATGTATAGTTGCTGAAATTTCAGCCATAGTGTCAATAGTATTCAGCCCATAAAAGATGCTTGAAATGCCATCATTTTCAGCTAACAACCCCACTGCTCTCAATTTCTTAGTAGCCCATTTCATAGATATGCGTTCAGCCCTACACATAGCTTCCATAGGCTTAAACCAACATGAACTGTTTGCTGTAAACTGAGAATTACCAATAGTAAATACATGCTTCATTTCATCAAGAGGCAAGTACACCCACTGAACAGCACTACTGTAGCCCCGCATTACAACAATGCTTAATGAAAATCCAAGTCTTTGAATTCCCTTGCATTTGGAACCAAAGGAGACTCTCGAAGCGTATCCCAATTTCTAGGATGATTAACACAAACAGTAAGAAATTGGATTGCTTTTCTCCCATCCTTTCTTTTGACTCTTGCATAAGCAAAACCATCATCAAGCAACTTCGTTTCTATACGCACACTTGTAATATAGGGCTGTCCCAAAATCACTGTATATGAGAAATTATCTTGCACAAAGAAGTGTTGCTCTTCCTGTATATCACCAATCGTCACTTTTACACTAGGACATGCAGCATAGAGCTCCCCTAAAGAATTATTTGTAGCCCTCATTCGCCAACCATGATCAGTGTCTACAGGCCATGCACCATTTTCATACAATCCCCGTCCAATGACATTAATCTCAAACCCATGGTCAAGTAAAGCAACACAAGGAGTTTCACGTTCCCCTATTTTCACTACCGTTTCAGTGGTAGCTCTAGCCCAATGATTTCTTGTGTAGTGACTTCGAGGAATAAATCCTAGAGTCTCTTCTCCATATTGTTGCATTCGCCTTACTCCACCATGCATATTGCTACAAGATAATGCATTTTCAGCCACTTTCTTCTCTTTTCCACATGCTGTCCATTGATTAGTAACATCTTGCATATACAATCTTGTACTTACTTCATGCTCATATTCAGCCCAAATACCCAACAAACCAGTTTCCTCTTCAAATTGCAGCAATGCACTAGTAGTATCACCAAGAAACTGACTCTTCCTTTGAATTATGTCAATGATCTCATCATGAAATTCTCGCTCGACAATGCCAAGCACCTCTCCCAAGGTAAATTCCACCCGACTATTTAAGATCCGTTCTTCAAGAACCTTCTTAAGATCTGTGGGGGCTGTCTCAGTGTCAGATTGCAACTTATATCCTAGCTGCTTGCCCTTCTTTTTACCCTCTTGTTTGTTATCCTGTTTTTGCTCCGGACTGACCTATTCCATAACATGCTCGAGAGGTGGCTGATTTGCAGCTTTAGGCTGATCCACACTTCTTCTTGTCATTCTTTTAGATGTCCCTACAATATCTTCATCTCTTTTTTATTTTTCTTCCACAAGTACATCCGTGTTTTGTACCTTTGCTAAATATGCATACATTGAATATGCATCTACCGGTGATTCCCAACCACTTATGCCACGAATGTCTTGCCCTGCATGAGACATTTCACTATCAGTGACCTTTCTCTTTTGAGCTACATGTAAAGCATGTGTCCATATTTCAGCCTTTTGACCAACCATCACTTGGCCATGCATTCTATCCAACTATAGACCAAAAGTAGAAGCATGTACCGTCGCATAAGCATTTTGGACAGCCAAGTCTTCCAACAACTTTTGCATACCTCCCTTTCCAAAATTCAAAGCAAGAGGCAATCCCTTTCTTGTGCATGGATCTTGCCATCTTTCCAAAAGATAAGTTGTTGTGCCAAGGCCTCCTGATAGGCAACACAATCCTTTCTCTCATGCTGCAAACTGTCACACCACATACATCTTTTTCCAAGTTTAGGGGCTGCTGCCCGTCCCCTTTCCTCTTGTCCTTTTTCATCCAATTTTGCAACCTTTAATTGAAGATCCCGTATCCCTTTGACCAATTCATCCAAGATATCTTCCCTAACAGAGGGAACAATAGCAGGTACAGCCATAGGGTTAGCCACAGAAGCGGGTGGCTTACTAGATACTTCAACTGTTTTACCCGTAATAGTGGGCAAGCTAGAGACATGTAATCTTTCTCTTCTTCTATGCTTCTTCACAAGCGCAATAACAGCTTCCTTGACATGTCCCCACTTTGTTTTCAAACCTATCTCTGTAGTCTGATCCTCCAGCAAATAATCAAGCTTCTCTTGAAGCTTAGAATCAACTGCCTGTAGAAACAATTCAATTTTCTGACTTGCAAGAGCTTGATGTTCTGCGAGATCCAACTGCTCAAATCAACTTTCAAATTCTCTTAACAATTCCGTAGCCACAAGACCCTTATTGGATTGTAAAACCCACTCTTGAAAAGTCTTGCACGTAATCAAACTGGTGTTCTCAATGTAAAATTCTTCCCTGAGTGTCTTCTTGAAGGCTACCCAGTATGCATCCTGCAAGTATAATTCAGTAATCCGTGCTTTCAATTCATGAACAGTAACACGTACAAAATAATACCGGCTCCATGCAAATTGAGCCACCCCAAAAAATTCCATCTTCTGAGCATAGGTATACACATATGCAGATACATTCATGCCATTGAATAACTTCACCTCACGCTCAACTGCTTGCAAAGCATTCATCACAACACTTTCTATTTGAGCTGAAGCTTGCATCACATGTTATTATTGTTGTACCTGCATAAGCATATTCATATTTTGCACCAATTTTTGCAAAACATCACTAGAGAATGTATTTGAAGATTCTCCCATCTTGTCTTTCCTTCTTCTGACAACCTTTCACATCGGGTTCACCAATGTCGGAGGGGTTTTTTTCGAAAGGTCGAAATCCAGCAAGGATCAGAAGTAGAAGGAAGTAGAGATAGAAGATGGAAGAGAAGATAGAGAATACCCAAGTGGTAAACAGTACAAAAAAAAAAATCACAATGAATTGAATCAATATGTATTGAAAGGACCTAGAATCTTCGCACTACTCAAAAGCAATCTCCAGGCATTAGATCTCCTAGAGCTTCTTCGTAGAACAAAACGTGCATAAAAATTACTGCTCCTTCTCTGTTGCTCGGAACCCAAATCTGATGGCTCCATTGACTCCGAAAAAGGGGTGTAAAACCCCAAGACACCTAGTCACGGATCTCCCAGATCACTCCTTCTTCTTTCAGTTCAATCTGTAATTTTCAACCTTTTACAGCAATCGCGATGCACACGATTTCATCAATCTGTCCCTCTTGTGAAAATCCCATAATTGGTTGAAAAAGCAACTAGCTTTTTGCATGCCATCCTAATCTAGAAGCTTTTCTAACTTTTTCGGATTTTTACAATAAATAATATCAAATATAGGCTAAAATTATCCAAAAGTCTAGTATTTTTGGATAATCCATGCAACTCACACTAATACTAATAACTCAAATCACATTGACTCTCTTGATTAATAAGAAGTTGGATGATGATGCATTCCATGCTTTTTCACACTGTGTCCGCATAGCATCACAACAATGTCGAAGGTCCTTAGGAATTCATTGCACTTTTTGTGGTCTATGTCTTGTCCCACCTTATCCAGATACATGTTAAGGTTGCATCGTTCCACCATTTGGGCCACCACCTCTTTGACTATCACCACTTCTTCGAGATTTTGGATGTTGCAATATTTCAATTGGTTGAATAGCCTAATTTCCATGGCTAATCCATATATTCTATTCTCCTCCTCCAAAAAGGAAATCTTGTTGGCTTTATCTTGCTATCTTGCCATTTAGATTCATATCGCCACACAACATCCACAATTAGTTCTCTTTAAAGGGTGTCTATTGCATGGAAAGTAAGATGACTAGAAAGATCAATGTTCAAAAATAAAAACTCTCATACAATGAGGAATATAACCCACAAAAACCCAAAAGTTAGGAATTTGCATACCAATCAATCTATACCTTCATTCTTTTCTTTTAAAATTCAATTCCCATTTTGAATTTTCATCCATTACCCTCCTTCCCCCTAGAAGGATGAAAATCCTTCCTAGGATTGTGGGACTCAAAGTATATGGGCATGCAATGTGTGCATGGTGTGCCTTACTTTCTCAAGAATCAATCATAAAACTTGGGATTATATTCAAGGATCGCATAACGGTCCAAATCTTGGGGACGAATCCCTACTTGTGTGATGTACATTAATATATCAATGAAGAGGTCACCTGAGTTGAGACAACTTGCAAGGTGGAGTTCCTCCTGTATTAGAATCTTATCCAAGCATGGGTGAAGCATGACATTGTCTTCTAATGGCTAATTCTTGGTTAGGGCCAACACTCTAAAGGAGGTGGGGGCCACATAGGTTGGGTTGTACTCTGAGGTCTTGATGGCCCATCTTTGCTCCGCATTGGTCATGATTTGATGTCCTTGCTCCGCATTGGTCATGATTTGATGTCCCTCTTGGGCCCATGAAAGGTGCAAATTATACCACTTGCGTATGAAATTGGACTCAAATTCAACGAGTTGTTGGAGCTCAAAGAGTTCCTAGAGTGGCATGGAAATTTTTCTTTTTTTATAAGATGTGATCAAACGTTGGTTTTCAGCCTTTTCTCGTGAGATTTCATCACGAATCATCTCATTTGCAATAGCAAAAGTATTAATGAAGATGAATTCGTATTCTTCCTAAGAATACGGTAAGGAACATACCTCGGTTACTATAGGATCATCAAGTAGACCTAGGTCTAAACATTCATAACTTGTAGCGAACTATGTGAAAGTTGAATCCAGCCATTGGATGCATGTGGCCAAATCATCCCTCGTGGTTATGGCCATGTTGGATGCCACTTCAAGACTGGATTGTCATGGTGGCAGCGGTTTAAGGTGTTTTGGTGGCTTGAGTTTGGTTGGGTAGGACAAGTTGACTCGAGGCACTTCCACTGGAAGATCCTTAGTGGGTGTGGCAGGCTCGAATTAAAACAAGGGGAAAAAGGGATTGACATCCATTGACAAGGCAAGAGCACGAATGGGGCAACACTCGCACAGTAGAACAAGGGTTTAAAACCCAAGGGAGAGGGGATGAAGGCTCAGTTTTAGTCTCAGTAGTGTGAGTGAGTGAGTGAGAGCTTGAGAGAGTCCTGAGCGGATCGATCAATGTGTACAGGTGTTTTCCAATTGTGTCAAGTATATACAAACCTTTCTCCTTGTCTATTCTTGCATTCTGAAAGTTTGTGTACCTTGCATGCCCAAAATCATTGCCATCGATTCAATTTTTGTCTTGCTTGGAGCCACAACCATCAGAATCGAACATGCCTAATAGAGTCTCATTCCCAGATTCTGACTTGAATGTTTGATTCTGAATAATCAGACCACTCAGATACCACCCAACCCATCCGATCAAACATGTGACTCGTCCAATTCAGACAATTAAACCATTGGGCAATCAAACCTTCATAATCTGACATATCAAGAGCGAACCATCTATAATTGGACCACTCGACGACATCCGAGTGGGCTAATCAACCAAAATTAGACAGTTCCATTTTGATAATCAAGCACTTGCAAATCATACACTTGCAAATCGGATTAGAAGCTGACAAGAAAAATTTGCCAAATCCAGCACATCCTAAGCAAGGTAGAGTACCTCTCTTGCAGTAGGGAAACCTTTTGACATCCTTCCAGATGCATCAGATGGCTCGTAGAGCCTCCTATATGTGGAAAGTGCGACTTAATAACCTAGAAGCAATAGCTAGCAAACCCATTAGCTATCTGCCCATTTAGAGCCCCAAATTGACCCACAAACCCTAATTACTCCCTAACCAAGCTAAGAGATACAATAGAGGCCCTAGTGAACCCATAAGAGTGGCCAATAATTGCACTTAGAGCCATATTTGGCCGGAAAAAAACGAGGGGAGAGAGAGAATTGCATTCATCATCCTGCATTCGCACCCCGAATTGTTTGTCGCTTGAAGGGCACTTAGAAGCTGAAAGCCTAATTTCACACCGCGCACGAAAAGATCACCATGCACACATTGAGTGAACATAAGTTCAAGGTTGTTTGTAATAAGAAGGAACACACTTAGATATAACAAGTGGAACGAACCCACTAATAGGAAATGACCCTCAGACTTAGACAAATGATCAAGAACCCCAACCATTGGGACCAAGAGAGAGCCAACATAGGACACCAGAGGCATCGAAGGACTGACACCATTGGAGATGCAACACTGCCCAACCTAATCAGCCTCATCAACAACCTAGTGGAGTAGGAAGTCACAAACATTTTAGGATCTAGCTCCAACCACGAGAATGATGAGCTCGACTTGGGAGATTTCCCATCTGACATCCAACAGATGGTGAATAAATATGACTTGCAAACCAAGATGGACCACCATGGTAGGCCATTTGAAGATATCATAGCAGACCTCGAGGAGGAGAGGAGATTCGCATGGCAAGCACTACAGAAGATAGCAGCATACAACCATGAGCAACGAACTAGGAAGAATAAGACATTGAGATGCAGGAAGTCAAGCACATTTTAGCTCTAGCCAATAGAAATCATACAGGACCTAACACCGAAAGAGAGAGATCGCTAGAGGTAGACTTGATGTTGAGTGAGCTTCTCACAAAGCACCTCATAGACAATACGTCTGCAGAGCCAGTCAAAAATCCCCATAGTCACGAAGTAGCTAGACGGCGTACAGTTTCATAGAGAAGTTCAAGCCATTAAGAAAAATATGGATTCTCTTTTTTGCCCCTTAAGGATTGAATAAACAAATATAGGCCTAACCAATGAGAGAGCTGGGATTCTAGATTTATGTAACATGAATCTTCTAGCCATATCTTGGCCCAAATTTTCCCTCAACAATAAAATAAGGGGAAATGTGGGGAATAAAATGCTATCACTTCTTGGAATTTTGTGACTCGAATTTTCATTTTCTTATTTTTTATGTTTGATTTTTCTTTTTTCCTCATTTCAATTTCCCCCTCTTTCTTAGGCGGAACTCAAATTTATCATCTCTTTCCCTAGTTCTTCTTTTCCAACAAAATTTTATAGCCTCATTGTTGCTTGCCCTGTTTGTAACCCTGTGAAATTTCATTTCCTCTACACAAACACAGAGTGAGTTTCACATGTTTTATGAGAGCAAAGCTCGTTCTACCAAAGCCCTAAGATTTTCTTCACAAAGCTTTACAGATATATTGTTGTCTTCCATGGATGTTCTATGGTAAAGTTTTATCTCATTTGGACAAAACTTGTGCAAGTTATGTGCATTCTTTGACATGTAATTTATTTTGTTTTGGTACTCTAGGAGTCTCTTACAATCAAGAACAATGATCTTTTGAGCACTCAACTTCTTCTTCAACATCTTAGGGTTTCTATGTGAATAAAGTTACAGGTATGCTGTCTTGTTTTTTTGTTGCTCCATAGTTGGACAAAATGTATGCAAGTTATATTCATACTGAGCTTTCCTTTATTTTTGTACTCCAAGAATCTCCAAGGGTGAAGAACAATGATTTTTTTAAAACTCAACTTCTTTAACATCTTTGGGCTTCTTTGCAAAGAGAGCCACCAGTATATTGTCTTTTTTTCTGTTGCTCCATGGTTAAATTTCAACTCATTTGGACAAAGCCTATGTAAGTTATATGTATGCTTTGACCCAAGTTTTCTTTTGTTTTTGTACTCCAAGAAATTGTTAGTGAAGGAACAATGGACTTGTTATAAGTCAACTTCTTGTTCAACATCTCTGGCCTTCTTTGTGAAAAGATTTGCAAGTACGATGTTTTTTTAATAAATTGCTCCATTTGAAATTTATTTCATTTGGAGAAAAAATTTGCAAATTATACACAAGAAAATAGGTAACTTTTCTATTTGGTTATTATAGGTGTCTTCACGAAGGAAAAACATCAGTAACATACTTGCAGTGGAGGTCTTCAATAAGAAAGATAATGGTAGTATTTGGATTTGTGATAAGTACTATAAGTTGGATTAGATTTTCATGCATCCAAGTACTCGAGGAAGTTTCAAGGTCAAGCATAAGGATGTTGCAAACCCCAGTAAACATTGAAAATGTAGAATTTTAGAGTTCAAAAAAGTGTTTAATGGAACAAGTACATTGACAAAAGTGTTGATCCAACATGTTTATATGCACAAACAAATCTCTATACACGACGAGAACTACATTGTAAATTATAAATAAAATAATAACTTTTAAATTTTATCATTGTTTATTATTTTGCATCAAAGTTATTTTTAAAAATCTTTGCATTGTTCTAATTCAATCTTGTTTTACTAACAGCTTTATATCCATTAACTTTGCATGAATGGAAAAATATGGAATGTTTGAGTGACAAGATAAATGTTTGGCATGAAGACATATGTTCTTTAATCTATGATAATAAATCCACAAGTCAACTTGCAACTCAAAATATCATTTTTTACAATTCATTGTATGTAGTAGAAAGCCAGAGATTGCAGCATGTCCCATTGCTACCATTATCTAGTGATGAATGGTTGTTTGGTAGCTTGGAGTTGTCAGGAGCATGTAAGTCCAAGAAACAATCTGATATCAATAGTGCTACAAAACCCACCAGAGGCTCCAAAGATATGCATCTTAGTTGGTTTATTCCATTCTCATTGTTTGCACATTTGTTTGGTTCATGTGATGTTCTGAAGAAAACAAAGATTACTTATCAATGCAAGTGTCCATCCAAGGAATGGATAAGTCAACTATTGGGTAAGTCTTGGAAAGTCAAAAGAACACATTTTGATGAGACAATTGAGTGCAGGGTCAACCAATTTGATCTTACATTCAGGTAAATCTTTTTTATTACTTTGCATGCCTTGATTTAATTGACATAAGTTTTTCTTAGATGAATTGTTGTGTTAGTCGCATTTACTTACCATTATTTTTGTTTTTATTACATGTATTTCATCACTAGACAAGCTTTGTGCATTCGCTTTCGATATAGAAGATGGTAACTTTTCCGAGGGAAGTGGATCAACTTAGATCAATATACTTGAGACGAGACACATACAGCTCTCATAGATGTGGTTATCTTGTGGAATGGTCATAATCCTTTGTAGTAAGCGCAAAGAGTCATTGGCCCATTTCTTTTCAAAGACAAGAAATCCAATTAATGTCTAATGAGCCTCTCTAAAACAACTTCCTCTTTCAAGTTAGATAATAGAAAAGTCAGGACTCGTACTAAGCAATCCATGACATGTAAACAATGTGCTTCTCCACATATCCTTGAGATAATGGAATCCTTTTTAAAAATTTTATAAAGAGCGAATACAAACCTTTTTTAAACTTTTGAGTACTTTCAATTTTGATAATTTTAGTTTACTATGATCCAAGAGTGCAATAATACATACTATAATTAGTCAATCGTACTGGTTAAAATCATAATTAAATTGTAGTCTAAAGTTCTATAATCTATGGAATATTGTCTTTGCATAATGATATATTGTAGCTCATCTCTTCTATTCATTTCTTAAATTTAAATATTAAATTGGATCCAATGGAATTTTGAAGGTCTTTTAGATTTCTTTTCTTAAAATTTTTCTATATTTTCTCTAGTTGGACTTGAATATACTCAGCGATCCAAGCATATTTGAGGATATAATAATGTAGAACAAAGCATTTGTCTATATGAGTAATTTTAATGGTGAAATTAAAGTATTAAAATAAAGAAATTAAGATAAGAGTTTTAATTTGAAACTTTAAGGTTACAATTTTTATAAGAAGCTTTATTTAAAACCCTAGATACATAAAAGCTATAATTACAAACTCATTTTCACTTTCATTCTCTACTTCCCTACACTTGTGCTCTCCTTCCTTCTCTCTTTGTGTGCCATGGCTACCACTCCTGCCTTCATCACATGGATTAGCTCCACATGCTACACACACATAGGAGACTAAATATACCCCAAGTTTTGTGTGACCTTGAGTCTATAGAGCTTGCTTTCTGCCATAGACCCTAGCCCCACTATAGTGGCATTGTTTAGCCTTGGCCAGAGGTTCGCGTCTGGGGATGCAACCTAAATCTCGACCAAGGCTGCTTTGGGGGCCCAATCCCAACAAAATTTATTATGGAGGGTCCCGATGCCCTAGAGGCCCTACTGGTGAAGTTGCGCATAAATCTGATGTATATATCTTTGGCACACTGCACACTCCATGCATAGTGACTCCAATACTGAACTTATGTGATGCAGGACAATATCTATATAGATGATTTTTCATCTAGGTAAGGTGGCTAATTTGGTAGCTAAGGGTGCAGGACTCGGTATTGAAGGAGTACATTGGGCAAATTGTTAGCGACATTATTGTATTTCATAAGACATGCTCTCCTACTTTTACTGAGAACTTCGTGAAGTTGAGGGCACTAACGAAGGCTAGGCCCTTCAAGACCATCTCGACTAACTCTAGCTTGGAGAAAGTAGTATTGCTTCGATGTTTGAAGCTGCTCTACTTATTCATAAGTACTAGGTTTGGCCCACTTTTCTCCATGGTGGCCCATGCCATCGTTGCTGGTGTTAAAGACCCCACTATCATTAGGTAGGAACAACTACTGGGGCAAAATGTATTGTTGCCTTTGATTAAGAATAGCTCTAACCATGGGGAGCCTAGCTCGAAGAAGCCTAGGAGAGAGTAGATGTACTTATTGCCTAATGGTATCTCATCACGAGTGTAATGTACTTTGTAATTTTCTCTTGAAGTAATGAAAACCGATGTTTGTTGGATTTGTGTGTAACGTAGTTTGTGATACGTGTCATTTATTATTGTTTTTTACTTGAATGTTATATTTATTTATCAGATTTATATGCAACATGATTCCTACCCTAAATTTAATATGCATTGCTTTATCGAATTCGTGCACAATGTATTCGTTTGAACACATGTAACGATAACTCAAAGATATAAATAAAACAAATAACAAGTGACTAAACTAAAATAAGATGCACCAAAAAAATTGTATTCATATTCATAACAATTTACATGGGATCCATTATAACCAGGGTTTTACAAAACCTCTTCAAAAGCTACATTCCATATATGTATGTTTAAGTAGTACACCCCTATCATTGTTGATCTCCACGAGGACTATCCTTCCATCACCGAAAGAACCTCACTATTTGTAGATCCCTCTTGGTGATGATGATCCTCCTTGCATGCACTGTTGCATAGACCAAGTCGATGAGGTAGGCTTCAGAGCTTCTTGGCACTCCAATGATCGATTGTTGCATGCGTGATCCATCTAGGAAGTGCCTCCTAATGTTCCTAATCAATATGCTGTCCATAATCTCCCGCACCAGCTTTTGGAATGAAGCCCTCGATATCAGGAGGTGTGTGGCCTTCTGGTAATGGCGGATCTCACAAAGAGCCACTATGCCTAGCCTCCATTAACACTTGCAATGTTGGCATGGTAGTGGAGCTATGGGAGGTGGCCTCTATATGGGATTTATAGGGGGTGTCTTTGGGTTACTTGCTTGGTACGTGCCATGTCTTTTAGGAAAAGAAACAACTCAAAAGTGAAATGTGTAAAATGAGGTGAAACTTTAAACTTATAGCCAAACTTTTTAAAAACCCTTAAACTTGAATTAATGTATCTAGGCTTTGGAAAATATGACCAATGATCGATTGACATGAAATTTTACCTATGGACTCCTTTATGAAACATCAACCACCCAAAAAAAAAAATTGGCCCCATCAAAAGCCTCTGGGACACCTATCCGAGGCTCGCATTTGGGGCCCTGAATCTATAGATTCAGGGCCCTAGACGCGAGCCTCGGACAGGTGTCCCAAAGGCTTCTAATGGGGTCAATTTTTTTATATCCATGAGTTTTAATGATGCTCAGCATGTGGGTGAAGTTTCACTAGATTTTGATTTGTAAAATTGATGGTTCAATCTTTTTTTGAAAATCCATTAACTCGATTATACTTCATTGATAAATAGAAAAACTCACCAATGAGTGTGTGCAATTGCATATTAAATGTATTGTCAACCAAACTATGTGAAACATTTGAAAACTTAAAAATTCACAAAAAATAAATCATGGGTAAAATGGAATATCGAATATCGGATATAGTGTTGCCAAACCACTAAATACATTAAAGAGTGCATCGGCCCATGAACAACTGATCACCGACGTGTGCATGATTGTGCATTGAATTTATCCTCAATGAAACTACTTACAAATTTGGAAACTTGAAAATTTCCACAATGCAAATTTGGTCAAAATAGAATATCACGTATCGGATTTAGCATTACAAAACCATGAAATACATGGTAGATAGTGCATCGCACCAAGTACAACTATGTCAAGAATTGTGTGATGGGGGGACTTGCTTGAGCTGTTGTGCCAAATACACACTGTATACACAATAGAAAGCTCACTCAAGAACACAAAAAGAGAGATGGAGGCCAAAACATTTTCTTGCTATTTTTTCTTCTTCTTTCACACACAATACAATATACACAAAGTATAGATAAGATACAACATAAAGGAAAGTGGCCTACTAAGTCAAATAGTGTATAACAGACTACACTAATCGGCTGGCACTATATCTTTGCCAGTTGTTGGTAGGTGTAACAAACTAAATATAATAAGTGATAAGTTAGTGGCCATGTGAGTATCATAATGACCACCAATGTGCTAAGTGTAGATGTGCGGACCCATCTAGCCAAGCGGTCCATCATCAATGTCTGCACGTGTTGAGCTTGCCATCTCAACGAACTGGAGCTAGGCAAAATCTGGCTCCATTTTGTAGGCCATTTCTATCAAATACTTGGAGGTCTACTGGAAAGATATCCCAAAACTAAGCTCCTTACAATATACAACCAAACCTAAGCTAAAAACATAGATCCAATTGCAAGGTAGCTTCTTAAAGAATACTATTGACATTAAGATTAGATGCATTCTTGTTGTTGCAGATCCTAAGAACAAGAACCAGATCTATGGGCTTAATAGTGATATGTCGGGCATAAATGGCTAAAAGTTGACCATCACTCATTAGAACAATCAAGTAGCTTTTGGCTGCTTCTTGGAGAGCAAGCAAGGTTTGGCTTGACCATCGCCCCACATTCCTTGCATGGTTCCTTGAAAAGGACTTATGATGATGCCCTGACTACAGATCTTGTATTATTTATTGCACCAACCTAGAGAATGGTGCCTTAGGAATAATCAAGTTAGCACTCGTTTGGAATTTCCTTATCTCATGTAGCACAACTGTGCATGGTCTTCACCTTCACTTCTTATGTGTTGGAGGATGTGTATTACTAGTTGGAGCAGTAGTGGGAGGTGGAGCAACTGGAGCATGTGGACCACCATTTCTGGACGATGGTGAACCATCATTATTGACCACACTAGGGCCACCATTGTTGGCCACAGTAGTGCCACCATTATTAGCAGTAGTAGGGCCACCATTATCGGCCACCAAGGGACCTTTGTCACTCATAGTATGCTCACTAGATTTGGAAGAGTGTTGAGCTCTTGCTCTTGCAGGTGCCTTCTTGATAGGAAGCTTGGAACATGCCATGGCTGTGATGATGAAGGATAGAAAGGTGGAGGGTAGAGTGAAGAGTAATGGGAAAAAATGAAAGGAGAGACTTAACTTAAAAACTTACTATGTTGTAAATGAGCTTTAAAATTATCTTTTCTTTTATTTTCTTCACCCCATCCCTACCTCTCTCTGTCTCCTACCACCCCCCTTATGCCCCTCTCTCTCTAGGCTAGTGAATGTTCCAAGGTTTGGAATTTTCATATCTTTGTCTTAGGATTTTGAAATCAATTTTTCATAATTAAAAAACATAGTTCAAAATCGACTTTGAAAAACATAGTGACAAACCTTCAAAAAAATTTGTAGGGCATCTCATGTTAAAGATAGGAGCATTGATGTGTCATATCCTTAGTACCTGTGCTCTCTCGTGGACTCTAAATGCATCAAAATTGTTATATTTATCTATATCTCCATTTCTTGCTATCTCTCTCTTGGATTGCCAACCATTCTAGGTAGTGTTGTCTAATTGTGTTGTTTTCATATCTTGCTTTTCTCACTTCATATATTGCCCTACTTATAAATAATGTTTGGGAGGTTTTGGACTTCTTTTCTTTTTCCTCATATTATATCTCTAATCTTCTATACCACCATTGGAATAATTGCCTCATAGAATTGGAATAATTGATGCCACCTCCATGATTAGTTGCCTTTTGAAAAGCACAGTGAGCTTGCCAATGAGGTCATTCCATGTCTTGAGTTGATCATGTTGCCAAACTTCCTTGATCTGCAAGTATGGACCATGTGCTTCAAGTATATGCTGCAAAAGAAGAGAGATTAGAAACACAAACTAATTCGAAATGATGATTTTTTTTGTAATGGTGACAATATTGACCATGTAGTGTGTTATGCTATTTGTAGTCCATGCCTCCACCATGGACTTATGAAATTTAGCAATTGTCTCTTTAAATGTATTGGCATCACCATCCCTAAACCTCAACTTTTGTAAGAGAGTTGCTAATCTATCTAGGTGTATTCACACTTCTATTGCCTTCGCAATCCTTGTTCATCCCGCATTGCTCCAATCCAAAACAACAAGGTGCAACTTTTTCCATGCTTCATACTTCTCTAGTTGTTTTACAAGTATATTGCCTTCCTCATCTTGAGGTGGAGATATAAACTTCCTAACCTTGGGTGTGCCAAAGCATGGTTTACAAGGGATATTTCCACTCTTGCCCAATTTTTTCTCGTCGTTTTCCATTTCTACTTGGCCCCCATGCAATCCAACTTCAGAGAGGACTTGTTCTACCTTCTTGCATGTAGCATCAGCTTCTAACATGGGCTACATCTTGTATAAAGCATATATATTCATATACTAGCTTCTTAATTATTCTAACCAAACAATGCAATGTGCAAAAGTGAACCCTTGTTAGTGGTATTTCCAAAATAGGGCGCCAATTTGGATCCAGTGGAACTAGCATTCCATTTCTCATGACTTTTTGATCACATGTTGGAGCACCTTGTTGTCCTACCTTGGCAAGCCATTCTTTCTTCCCATCTTTCCCTTTCTTCCTAGTTTGCATGTAGTATATGCACGAAAATTTTGCATTCGCTGCATTTGATAAACCAAACATACACTTCAATGTTTTTGAATCACCTGTAAGATGCCATTCAACTTGATAGTCCCTAAACCCCTCGATGTGTAAAATTGCTACTTGCTTAAAACCTATATCCAATTGTTGATAGAGCATACTGTATGACTCAAAACTCATTCCCACCTTGTCACATAATCCATAAGCATCTGTAGCAGTAAACAAGTTGCTCATATCCCTAGGGCATTCACTTGCAACACCATCAACAATGTCCCTGAATTTATGATTTTTCAATGCATTTTTTACAATATCCTTGCTTAGGACTTTGGCAATAGTATCATTCTCTACATTGTTGGGGGTAAAGGCGCCTCCGCCGTGCCGCCCCGTGTATTACTACACTGACAGTACCCGCCACTGCACACTGCAGGTGGCGGGCGCCCGTCACGTCACTTTATTCTTTATTCTTTTAGTGACGGTTTGAATAAAGGAAGGCCCGGTCACACATTGTGACTGTTGGAGTTCCCATTTCTTGTCTCTCTCTTTCTTGCTCTTGCTCTCCCGCCATAGCTCGCGTGCAAGCTTCGATCCTTCTCACCTTTCAACTGGTATCAAAGCTTGGCATTCTCTTGCTCGAGCTCGACTCGGTGCTTTCCGACCTTCGCATCGACTCGCTTCACGCATTGGGCCTCCATCCTGGCAGCCATAGCCGACCTCTCGAGCTCCCGACTATCCCCGGCTTCCCGAGCTCCATCCCGGCCTTCTTGAGCTTCATCAGGGCCTTGCCCTTGAGGTATTGCTTCAGCATTTGCAGGCATTTGAGTGTATTCTCAGTTTGAAACAAGGCAGGAACAAAGGGCAGCCACTCTTCTTGAGCTCCATAGCTCATATCTTCCCTCCCCTTTGCATTGGGCCTTCATGGCTTGGTATGTGCCTACCTTGGGCCATCATTGAGCCCCCCCAACCATCCTAACTCCACGTGATTGGCAGCAGCACTCCAGGCCTCAACATGCTGAATATGGCACCCATTTTCAAACTTTGACCTCCACGTTTTACAGCTGAATGCTTTGTTGCTCATGGAGCACTCATCATTGGCCTATTTGGAGGGCATTTGAGCCATTTTTGGATGTCATTTTGATGCTTTGGCTTGACATTGAGGTTGGGAGCTGATCATTCTCAGTTTTGAAACTGTCATTCATTGCATAACAGTGCTGAAAACAGGGCAGCACCCCTGACACTGACATTTGTTGCTTATGCCTCATTCCATTGGAGCTATTTGATGCCCGTATGCGGTCTACTTCCTACCCAGATGTATTGGGGATGTATATTTGGTTTGACCATGATTTTGGCTTGAATTCGGGGCTGAAATCTACTGTTTAGAACAGTAAATACATGCTAGAATAATAGTGGGCTGAAGGTACTTTACATGCTTTGGTACTTACCTACTGATACCGGATGTATGCTTTGAGCTTTGGCATGATGTCTCTGACATTTGGGGACGACTTGGAGTGATTTTGGCTTGAATACGAGGCTGAAATCTACTGTTTAGAACAGTAAATACATGCTGGAATAATAGTGGGCTGAAGGTACTTTACATGCTTTGGCACTTACCTACCGATATACCGGATGTATGCCTTGAGCTTTGGCATGATGTCTTTGACATTTGGGGACGACTTGGAGCATATGTATGAGATTATGGGGTGCTTTTGAGCTTTGCATTAGCTCCGTCTTCACTGGCATTTGGACCAACTTGGCATGCTCGTGGACCGCCTATGCCTCATGTCTCTGCTTGATAGTTAGGCTTTTGCATTACATGCTTTGGTTCGTGCCATATGCTATTTTGGTTCGTATATGCCATACCGACATTTGGAGCTTGGATTTGGATGTATTTGAGCATTCCCGGCTTACTTGATCACTGATCTTGGTTGCTATTTGGATGTCATTGAGTTGACCGAGAGCTTATTTGGGCTTATGTATTGCTTCATGGTTAATACGACCGGTACTTCATGTATGTCATGCTCTCTTGGATGCGCTTGATGCATTGACATGGTCACTTATCACTGGTGCTTTCTCTTGGGTTGTTTGAGCTTCTGAGCTCACTTTGTACGCCTTTTGTGCCAGTGGGAGCATTTTACATGCTTGCTTGACCTTTGACAGTTGCATGCTATTGGAGCACTTACATGTATTTGGAGCAGTTTATGTCTTGAGCAGCTACATACGCATTGAGACTTTGGGATCATACTCCGATCTTTATGGATATGCATTGATGTACTCTTGGTTCACAGGATGCTTATGAGCTGAGTCTTATATTTGGATCTTTCTCTTTGAGTAGACACCTATTTGTGTCAGTTTTGGCAGTTACTGGAACACTTTGCCTAGAGTGTCTGGGGGTGTGCCTTTCACTGGCAGATGTTATTTTGACATGCTTCGGTGTTGAGCTCATGTTCTTTTCACTGTCATTGGCCTTGCTTATGTCCATTTCATGCCGGCTTTGGACCTAGCATTGTTTGCTTGACATTGGATCCTATTTTGGGACAATTTGCTCTCTAGACTACATACTTGCAATTTATTACAGCAAGTAGTTATTGGTGGACTCATGTGTACTTTTCATACTGAAATATCCTGATTTGGTGTACCACACCTAGTACTAAGTGGGCAGCAACTTTTGGCACACTTTTCTCGCCCTTTGGACCCCGTTTTGGTCATTTTTGGGCAGTTTCTGTAGTAAAACAGCAAGCACTTTTGGACTGTTTGGGCATTTCCAGCCTGCATAATGGCGTCATCTTCGCATGATAGTGCCATCTTTAACATTACAAAGTTGGATGGTACCAACTACTCTTATTGGAAGAGTCAAATTTGGCAGGTCTTGGTGCAAAAATCTCAGATTAAGCCACTTCGGTTGAGTGGGGAGCAGCCTGAAACTATGGACAATGACGACTGGCTTGAACTTGATACGCTATGCAAGTCCACGATTGTATTGTCTCTCACTGAACAGGTACATTATAATGTATTTGAGGAAGCACAGAGTGCATGGGATCTATGGAATAAGATCAATAATCTTTATGATAGGAAAAGTCCGGCGAGTCAGATGTACTGGTTGAAGCAGCTTATGGATCGCATGAAGGATAATGCGACTATGTCTGCTCACTTGAGCCAGTTCCATGCTATACTGAAGAACCTGACTTCGTAGGATATCACCTTTGGAGAGGAAGTAACTCCTCTTTTCTTGCTTGGGACTCTGAATGAGTCATGGGATGTATTCCGCACTACTCTTTGTGCCTCTAGTGCTACTCTAAAATTGGCAGATGTTGAGAGTGCTCTTCTTCAGGAAGAGGTGAATCGCAAAAACTTGGATGCCTCTCGTGGTAGTCATGCTTTGACAGTTAGAGGCAGGAATGACAGGAATGATCGTGGTAATAACCGTGGCCGTGACTCGCAGAAGGGTCAGTCTAAATCTCATGGCAAGTCGCGTAGAAAGTCGCGTGGGCGCAATGCAAATGTCACTTGTCATCATTGTGGGAAAAAGGGCCATATTAGACCATAGTGTCATGAGTTGCGCAATGAGAAGCGCAAGGATAAGGGGAAAGATAAAGTGCAGGACAAGTCCTCTGATCGCAGCATAGTACCTGCGAAGTCCAGCGTCAAGATTGAGGAAATTAATGTCACGCAGACTGAGGAGTCCGATGGTGGTGATGAGTTTATACTTGCAGCTAGTTCTTCTGATGCTTCACACTTGACTGAGACATCTAGTATGTATGCACAGTGCTGGTTATTGGATTTAGGAGCATCCTTCCATGTGACGCCTCACCGTGAGTGGTTCCACTCTTACCACACTATATCTGGTTCAGTCAGACTTGGAGACGACAGGTCTCTTGACATTGTGGGCATGGGTGATATTCAGTTGTAGTTTTCCACTGGCAGTTCATTTTTGCTTAGGGATGTACTTCATGTACCTGCACTTACGCGCAGTCTTATGTCTGCAGGACAGTTGGATGATGCAGGATTTCATGTATGTTTTGGGGATTCTGCCTGGAAGATTACTCGTGGCAGACTTGTGCTTGCTAGAGGCGCCAAGGCTGGCAGCCTCTATCCTCTTGTTGTATCTGGGTCCTCAGTTGACCATGTTTTGGCAGTGGGTTCTATCCCACATGTATCACTTTGGCATGCTCGTTTAGGGCACATGTCTTTGAAGGGAATGAAAATGTTATCTGGTTTGCAGTATCTTCCGCCTTTGGATTATGCATGTTTTGACTCGTGTGATCGTACGGCAGTGCATGTCATAAACCGATCGCCTTCCAGTGGATTGGATTTCCAGGTTGCAGAGGAAGTTTGGGCTGGTAAGCCACCCTCACCCAAGTCGGCATACAAGGCTAGATTGGTAGCAAAGGGTTTTAAGCAGGAACATGGTGTGGACTTTGATGAGGTCTTCTCTCCTGTGGTTAAGATGACCACCCTGCGCTTAGTCTTGGCTTTGATGAGGTCTTCTCTCCTGTGGTTAAGATGAGGAAATATATTTCTCATTGTATCAAATTGAGCATATATTTGTCTATGATATTTTCCACTTCCTTTGGTTAATTGATGAATTGGTTTAATTAATCGGATGCGTCGACATGCTTCTTTGGTTTTTAAAGTGGGCCCAATCTCTAAAGTTTTTGTGAGCTTTCCCTCTATGCTTCGATTCTCCTTGTCTAAGCCCATAACTTTAGACTATAACTCCATATTCTACACATGTGTAGCATGCATAGCATCTTCAATGATAGACATTGCTTGTTGTTGGCTCTGGTTCTCCCTATCCTTCTCATCCAATAATCTATCCTTTTCCATCAAAGACTGCATATTCCCTTGTAATCTTGCTTGCATATTTGTCAAGGCTTGATGAATCCTTGTTAATACTTGTATGACAAGTCCACATGTGTATCCATACAATCCTTCATTGCCTTCACAAATAAAATTTACAAATGATGTAAGCCCTTCAAATTGTGGTGGCCTTTGAGTGAGTGGATTGGCTAGATAAATACACCTATCAACCCAAAGGTCCACATTTTTTTTCCTTGCATTTCTTTCTTGTTGCATCCTGTATCTTATTGGATCATCCCTTTCCACAGTTCTTTTGAACATTGGTGCATATTCATCCTCCAATTGAAAGTGAATATCTCTCTTTCTCTTAGTACGTCCTGCAGCACCTGCATTCTACAAAGAAAAATATATGCCAATTTTAACTTGGATTAACATTCAAATCACACAATTACACACCTTTGATTCACTATATATGTGCTCTTTTCTATCCAATTGGATCGTGTCTCTTTCTCTTGATTTCAGTCACGATAGACTCCAATCAACCCCTAATCAGGCTATAGTCTTAGCTTTAAATCTACCTCTAATTAGCATCAAATCTTATCTTCTATCCTATCCAAAATACTCTCTCTCTCTCTCTCTCTCTCTCTCTCTCTCTCTCTCTCTCTCTCTCTCTCTCTCTCTCTCTCTCAACAAGAATGGATCAAAGATATTTAAACACATTTATACAAAAGCTTGGCTAGTGGAGAACAATAACATCATCTTATCTTCTGCCCTAATTTACTCTCTGTCACTCTATCACTTATTTTCTTAGTTCATCTCACATAATCCTCTCTCTCCCCACCCTTCTCCCTCCCTCTCTCTCTCTCTCTCTCAATTATCACTTGATTGCTTGTAGTATAGACTGTTGAAGAGGAAGATATCTTATAGCATAGTATTGAAGAGGGAGATTGCTTATAGCAAGGTAGAGAGCGTTGTAGATAGAGATTATTTGATTTTAGCAAATGTTATCAAAACCACTCCTCAATGTTGTTTCAGAAGAATTCATATGCAAGAAACCATGTTCTAGAGGGAAGGAGAAGAGTATACAAAATTTGGGACAAAAGTAGAGCTTTCAGAGGGAATGAAAAAATGCCCAGAAATAGGCATATACTTGTCCAGAAAAGATAAAATTTTATAAGGAAACTCTCGAGTCAAAAAGGTGTCTCTAGGTAAAAAGTAATCTTAAAATATGATGTGTAAGTTACTTTATATTGTTTTTTAACTTCCGCCCTTTTAAGAAGTGATTGAATAACACTAGGTATATTAGTGAGGTTTAAAAAAAATTTGAGTACTTCATGGTCCTCCTTTGGTACTTAAAATTCTGCAAGCCACCATATTTCATTCTCTAATTGTACACTGAAGTATAAAGGATGGTTTTCATCGATGTCGGGATCCAATGCTCGATTCATAAGTGTTATACTCACGCGTTCAAGTTTTTGCCCCTTAATAATCTCACTCTTATCAAGTTTGAGGACGAACTACTTAAGCTTGCCTCTACATTCTTCCATAGACATATTGTAGAACTTGACCATAGCAATATGAACCCTACATATAATTAATACAAAGTTGTTGGATGCATTCAATACAAATGCAACTTCTTTGGAACCATACTTCAATATGTGTGTATTTTTCAGATGTGTTAACTCACCAATTAGTTCTAAATCTTTCTCATTCAATTGTTTTCGAGCCTTCTTCACATGAAATGGTTTTGGCATGGGCATTACTCTCCATTGTTCCCTGCCATTTTCATAAGATTGATACAAAACAGTAAGCAAGTCTTCTGCAATCTTTTACAACAAGTGTATAGCAATACACCAAACAACTTGATTGCTCAATAGTACATATAATCTACAACCTATTTGCAAATAAACCTTGTGTTTGCTTCCTGGCAAACACCTCACAACTTACAGATTCGAAATCTATAACATCTGCATCCACTTTCAATTGACACAACTGAGATTGCACTATACCCTGAAACTATTGTTTGTAACCTTGCAGATCTAAAATGAGGCCTAAAATGGCATCAGCTTGCCAAAAAAGTAGTGGGAATCCCTAATGGGTTATCTGTAGAATATATACTGCTCTAGTCGCACATCAAATCTCACAGTAATCTGAGATTTTTTCACTACTTTGCTTTCGGTGCCTCCACAGGCTCTATTCAAGAGAAAGAGTGGAAGAATGGGAGAGCTTCTTACTTGTTGCTTGCTTGCTTGAATCCTTGCTTCTTCTCCTTCGCTTCAACCTTCAAAACTAGTCTCACTTGGTGGTGCTACTCTAATATCCTATCAAAGAATCACGTGATGGGGAGACTTGCTTGAGCTGCTATGCCATACACACAAGAGGAAGCTCACTCAAGAACACAAGAAGAGAGATAGAGACCAAAACGTTTTCTTGCTAGTTTCCTCTTCTTCTTTCACATACAATACAATGTACACAAAGTATAGATAAGATATAACATAAAGGAAAGTGGTTTACTAAGTTAAATAATGCATAACTAACTATACTAATTGACTGGTGCTATAATTGTACTAGCTATAGGTAGGTGCATCCAACTAAATATAGTAAGTGATAAGTTAGTGGCCATGTGAGGATCGTAATGACCACCAACATGCTAAGTGTAGATGTATAGACTCATCTAACCAAGCACTTCATCATCAATGTCCACACATGTTGAGCTTTCCATCTCAACAACTAAAGAACTTGTGAGACAAATTCAGTGCCTCAAAGAAATAAAAAATGATTTAGAGTTGAAGTTGAGTGCTTTGAATGGAAAATTTTAAAGTTGGCTAGAGGAGGTAATGCACGAAGGTGAGGATAATGTTTTGGATATCGAGTGAGGTTTGAGGATTAAGATGATGGATGAGTTTGGCATCTGGGTGGCTAACATAGAAATGCTAGGTAAGTCACCACATTTTGAGAATCAAAGTAACGATGTTGAGGAGGTTGAGATGGATTAGGCAAAAACCCATCATAAGTCAAGTGGAGATGCTGCTGAATCAACCTATGATAAGTCATGTCAGAGCACCACAAGGATGATCCATATCACAAAAGGAGGTTGAATTGAGTTCAAGTGATGGAGATGAGCCAAGTGAGTGCTCTAGTGAAGAGGATAAAAGGGGGAGTTCAAGTGGAGAATTGGAGTCTGAAGTGGAGTCTAAGGTGAAAATGCTAAATGCAGAGGTGTGCAAGCATGAAGCCAAACGATGCATGACTAGTTGAATGATGAACTACAGATGAATGATGGGTGGGGTGAAGTCTGAGCCCTATTCTGATGATGATTTAGATGAAAGTGACTCTGAAGATGAAGTGGATGTTGAGCGGCAAAGAATCATGCGAGGGCAAATGAAGAAGATGGAGGATATGGAGAGGGCGTTGAAGTGTGAGGAAGAAAAACATAAGGAGATGGTGTTGAGGAGTGGAATAGTTGAGAAAGGAGTGAAGAACTCATAGACCTAGGGTGAGTCTAAACAAGTCGAGTCCTCTATGCAAAAAAATGGTGGAAGCTAAGTGTGTGCTAAGGAAAAGCTAATGTCTAAGGCAACCCAATCAAAAGGAGAGAAACTCGAGATGGCACCATGAGTTTAGAGAAAGCCATGACCAGAACTGGAGCTACGTTTCCAATGGCCCAAGGGCCAAGAGTTGAGTTCTATGGGGTGCTCATAAAAGATAGAGATGAGGCTAATGATGTCAACTCCCAACTCGGTAGCCCAAATGAAGAATGCCAAAAGAGTTATGTATCAACAAGTGAAAAAGGAACCAACAAGCTAAGTGCTTTGAGGAATGATATGTTGAGGCAAGTTGGAGAGGATGGAGCAGGAAATTCATTTGGCCAAGCGAGTATAAATGAGCTTGGACAAAGTGATGCCTTTAGAGTTGAAGTGAAGGCCTACAAGCTACGAAGACAAGTATATATAGATATGAATGATGACGATGATGAAGAGGACGTGATGGATGAGGCACTGAGGATGGCTCAATTCAAAGAGAAAATCAAGATGGCCTTACCCCATTTAAAAGCTAATGGAATGAAGACTATCCTGCAGCCAAGTGGCAGTGTGTGGGATCATGATGGGAATGAGTTTGTGAGAAGTGAAGCAAAGTTGCATGATGGAGCAGAGTGCACGATGAGCTTGTCCAGCCCAATGAGGGTAAATAAAGTGGGTCCAAGTGAAAAGTATGTGGATGTAGCCAATGGACCCAATGGTTCAAAAGGGTAACTCATGTGCTAGGACTATCAAGAAACAACCATGTGTGTGGATGGAGATGGGGAGAAGTGTGTTGTGGAAGACTCCTAGAGCTGAGAGGATAAATTGATGGTCATTTATTCTAAGGAAGACTCCTTGAGCCGGGTGTATAAAGAAATGGCCATGTGTGTAGATGGAGATTGGGAGAAGTGTGGTGTGGAAGACTTCTTGAGCCAAGATTATAAAGAAACACTCCTGTATGTGTGGATGGAGATGGGGAGAAGTGTGGTGCAGAAGACTCGTGGAGCCACAAGGAAAAACAAATGGCCCAAAATGATATGGAGTGTGGAGAAACTCATGGAGATGCAAGTCTAAATGAACATGCCAAGGATATCAAGGTGTGTGATGAGGAAGAAATTCATGGATCCATGAGTCTAAAAGAGTGTGCTCGATGTGTGAATGGAGATGGGTGTGTTGGAGCAAGTGCAAGTAATGTGAAGATAGAGACAAAGGTGAGTTTGAAGAAGAGGAAACTAAAGGCCCAAGCTAAGGCATATACCAAACTTGAGAACACATGTGCCGTCCCTGAGGTGAAGGATGCAACCATGCTATGAAGTCCAAAATATCAAGAGTCCAAGTTCGTGAGTGGAAAAAAAAGGGTGCACTTTGTTAAACAGGTGTCTATCCACTTCTACGAGTGTGATGAGGAGTTAACTATCTATACTTAAGTGGCTAATTCAGAGGGGAAAGAACCCTCTTGTAGCACAGAGATGAGGAGTGTTGGGGCATTCCAAGTGTGGACAGAGGGTGATTGGATCTTTGTGAATGGAAACAAAGTGGCAGAGTTGTGGGGTAGAGTCTGCCATTCCATGCTCACCATGACGGTTGCTTTCAAGGAGGCACCAATGCCGATGAAGCCCACATGCGCATTCAAACCCATTCCGGTCTTGAGACCAAAGGGGTGCAACTTGCTAGGAGAAATCAAGGTGGTTGGATTGGCTCCATGGTAACTCAAAGGCACTTGCAAGGAGGTTTCACCCTCTAAGATATTCTTCTTGGATCCAGCTTGAACCAAGGTGAAATGAGCTACGTGTGAAGGCCTAGTTCGAGGTAGCATTCCAATGTTAGATTTGGACATGATAAGGTCCCACACAAGAGTGGGATGGTTTGTTGTTTTGCAACACATTGAACCACTTAAAGACATGTCTGCTTTCATGTTCTATGAGGCCATTGAGAGAGCTAACTCAAGATGGTTACAACGAGGGTGATGGCCAATCCTATGCAAACCAATTAGTTCAATGTTTTGGCTTGATTGCATCTTGTCCGTTATTAAGGATTGAGCTGGCCATTGAGGGCCTCATCATACAGGCAAGCATAACATGGAAAGATCTTTTGTTGGAGTGCCTCTTCTTCTTGAGCATGACAAGGATGGATCCAGTAATAAGGGCCTAAGGGTTTCAAGAACAAGGGAAATGTTTCTTGCTTTATAGGTGTAGCAATTTGATACAACCCATCAAGTTACCATGCTCTGTCTAGGTGCTCTGTCTCTCCAGTCCAAGCAGGGTAGTTTCCTTCCCCAATCTACTTCAAAGTGGTGCAAAGAAAAGTGGGGAAGGATACTCGATGCGGGAGGCATGGACCTCACACAATGAGCCAAGAGACATGTAACTTCAAGGTGTGTGTCTTGGCATGGTTCTGCTACAAGTGCTCCCATCAAGGTATAGTCCAACAGGAAGAAGACAGAGGGTGAAAAAACATGGGATTGTGCCTTCAATGTAAGATGATATGCAACTTTTGCAAGAAGGAGGCATGCCACCTTGAAAAAGACCCCTGTTAGGCAAGCCAAGCAAAAAATCGAGGCACATAAGGCCCAAGTCTTTTCAAGGGGAGGTGCATTCTTCAGTCACACCTCTGAGCACCCTAAGCAAATAGCTACCCCATGGTGGTCGAATGCAACTATCTATCTTCATGCTAGATTGATAAATGTTGCCACCCAAGGCCTTTTTGCACAAGGAGTCATGGCATGGACCCTTGCATTCAAATCTTGGTATGCTAATGTGATATCTTGGTGCAAGTCCTAATCCTCCAACAATGCTACACACTCACGTTGTCATGCCTATGGGGCAAGGGTGCACAAATTTTCTTAACTGGGTTACCTCTCACTTTGCAGTTGTATATAGAGTCTATGGGTGGAGGATCGATGAGCCAAATAAAGTCGAGTTTCAATATAGTCTACATGGTCATGTCCCATTCCACACTTGTAAATTTGGTCAGTGGATGGGACATATTTGTAGTCATACAAGTCCACATTCCACATATGTAATTGAGTCAGTGGGTTGCCACACCTAGCGGGCAAATAGCAAGCTGTGTTAAGACCCCTAAAGTTTAGTGGAAAACAAACATTGGTTGGCTTGATAGTGAGCCATGTTAAAACCCACAAATTTTGGAGTCAAAGAAGCCAAAAAGTGGGCCTTGAGTATGGTTACTCTCCTCAATATGGTCATCGAGTTCTTTCAAGGGGAGGTGTGCATGAGTGATGAGTACCTCTCTCCCTCACCCGTGATGTGGTGACAAGTTTGATGCACATTGATAGCTTAGCTCTCCCCCATGACCTTGTTCCTCTCATGCCCCAACTAGTCTTGTACATACAATCTTTGCTATGAATGGATAGTTTGGCCCCCAAGATGGGCCCTTGTGCTTTCATTTGTGCCTTCTTGTGATTTTGTGCCTTCTTGTGCCTTTGAGTACGTGACGTGCAGGGTGACCGCGACATGGTGCTCCAAGTGGGATTCTAGTATGATGTGGTGTGCTAGCTCTCATGAAACGTGTTCCAAGGGGCATGGATGCCCCATCACGATGCATTCTCAAGGAAGGAGCATCACAACACTTATATAATGAGTAGTAGTGACTCTGAGTCCTAGTTGGTTTTCAATCTATATGTGATTCCCTATACGCAATGCTGAACCGTCATATGTGTAGCATCACGAGGGTGTGGTCCTAGGATGTGCCTATGTTGTACCATTTATTTCATTGAATAATACAAGAGTATACCTTGCTCTCACATATCATGTTACCTTTCTATGTTGTATTGAGTGAGTGATTGAGTGCAAATGTGTTACACTTGGCATCAGAGTAACTCTTACTTGTTGTTAACCCCAACACGAAGAAAGCAAAAAGAAGTGAAAAAGACACAGGGCAAAGGTGGAAAAAAGGTAGCCCGACTGAAGAAAGAAAAGGAGAAAAGGCCAAAAGCGCAAGGGCAACCTTAAAAGTCCAAGGCAAAGGCAAAAGGGGAAATGCGCATTTTAAAATAAAAAGGCGCACCCTGAAATCTTGTAAAAGAGCGCCGGGCTCTCACCCGTGCAATTTGTAAATATAGACAGGCGGTGGAAAGGAAGCTAGGAAGATAGAAGGACAATGGGAAAAAGGGCCTAGACTATGGCCGGCCATGTAAAAAGGGGAAAAAGGGGATGACCGCCCAAAAGGGATTTAGGGTTTTGTATATAAAGTTGAAAAGTGAATGAGAAGCTCATTCTTGTGTGTGGCCAAAAGTGGCTCTCCTCTTCTTCTTCTTCTTCTTCTTCTTCTTCTTCTTCTTCTTCTTCTTCTTCTTCTTCTTGCTTGCTTGAGCTTGTGCTTGAGAGAGGGAGTGTGAGAGTGTGAGGGTGAGGGACCGAGGAGGAGAACCTCTCCATCTTCTCCTCTCTTCTTCTCTTCTCTTCTCTTCTCTTGTCTTGCTCGCGGAAATGGAGCTTGGAGGTTGGAGCGGGAGGATGGAGCTTGCTTGAAGCTTGCACTTGGATCGTGGAGCTACCGGAGTGCGCGGGAGAGGAGGTAACTCAAACGGCATCAAGGTAAGCTCACTACACCCGTAGATATGGATGGTGTGTCGGCTATGTGAGAGGTAGCCATTAGTGCTTGGCTTGGAACGCTTGAATCAATAAGTGGTCCGTGGGTCTTGGCGGTTGAGTGAAAGCTCCCACACTTGTAGTTGAGGAGTGCTCATTAAAGCAAGAGAGAAGATCCAGTGCCCCAAAACTGTGTCATAATGACCTACATTGTGATGCTCCATGTCGCATCAACCCACATCATGTCACCCCATGTCACATCAACCCCATCACAATGCCATGGCATGAAAACCCTAGCATGAGGTACCATCTAAAGACAGGATGCCGATTCCTTGCAGCACAACTACCACCCAAAGGCAAAATGTGGCTTTCTCATAGGGACAAACTTAAAGCCAAGGTGCAGCTTCCTTGATGACACACCACCCAAAGCCAAGGCGCAGCTTCCCACAACAACATGAAGGACAATGCAAAGAATGTACCCATCTTACTTTTGATGGAAAAGAGGAAGAAGAGCCAAGGCCAAGAATGGAGAGAAGCTCAAGAAGAGAAAGTAGGTGGATTAGAGAGGCAATTGGAGGGCATGTCATGCTTATTATATTCAATCTGGAAGAGCATGTAAATGAAGGAAAAAGAGGAGTAAAAAAGAAGAATGTTTGAAAAAGAGAGAGAGCAAGAGTGGATGAAGCAACAATAGAAAGAGGAGACGAGACGTAAATATGTAAACTACAAGAGGAGATAAATAAATTTCTAGATAGGCTAGCTATGGAGGAAGCATCTAAGAGGTCTCAAGAGATGAAGAAGGACAAAGAGAAGGAATCTAAAGTAGGAGACAAGAAGAAGAACAAGAAGAAAGACAAGAGATAAGGCAACAAGGATGGAGAGGAGAGTAAGAGTTCAAAAGGTAGCTATGGCAAGTTCAAGATGCCTCAACCCACCAAGTACAAGAAAGAGAGAGATGGGATGATTTTGAAGAAGTGGATTCTAGAGGTAGATAGATACTTGAAGTATGCTACAATCACTAAAGAGAGGATAGGAGAAGTGACAGCCATCTATCTTGAAGAGGATGCTGCTAGTTTTGGTACCTACTAGGGCAAGAGCAAGGACACATCATCTTCTCATGGGAGGAATTGTAAGAGTAGATTAAGGATTACTTCATCCCAAATATGGAAAAATTCAAGGTCAAGGAAGAGTGGAGAAGTCTCAAGCAAGTAGCATAAGGGAGTACGAAATATGTTAGCAAATATGTTAGCATAAGGGAGTACAAAATACTTCATCCCAAATATGTTAGCAAGTATAGGGAATTGATGCTACAACTCCCAAACATGGACATAGATACACAGTTGCATGGATTCCTATTCACCATGCAAGAGTGGGCCAGAAGAGACGTAGAGAGACAATAACTAATAAGTCTAGCAGAGGCTATGAGGATGGTTGAAAGACTAGTAGATTTAGAAGGAAGGAGGACCACCCAAGGGAACCAAGCTAGATTCAACACCAACCTCACTACCAACTCTTGGACCACAAGACCCATCTTAGAGATGACAGTTAGATATCAGGAGCAACTCCTACCACTTCACAATCCACCTTGGTACCAAGGAGAGCATTTGGAAGGTGGGAAAACAATCAATACAAACCATTGTAGAGGCGAACCACCAAGACCCACAAACCGCTTATTGTTTAAGTGTTTCAAGCGAGCACTAATGGTTACCTCTCACATAGCCGACACGCTATCCCTCTCTATGAGTGTAGTGAGCTTACCTTGATTCCCAATTGAGTTGCTTTCTCTCTCAAGCACTCCAATAGCTCCATGATTCATGATGCAAGCTCAAGTATCCTCAAGCCTCTTCCTCCAAGCTCCATCCTCCATAGCCATGCACGAGATAAGAGAAGAGAAGAAGAAGATAGGAGAAGGTGGAGAGCTTCACCTCCAAGATCCCCCACTCTCAGAAGCTCACTCCCTCACACTCTCTCCCTCAAGCACTCACAAGCAAGCAAGAGAAGAGAAGGAGAGAAGAAGAAGAGTCCACCTTGCCACACACCAAAGAATGAGCTCTCGTTCACTTTTTGAACTTCATATACAAAGCCCTAAATCCCTTTTGGGCAGTCATCCCCTTATCCCCTTTTTTACATGGCCGGCCGTGGCCTAGGCCCTTTTTCCCATTGTCCTCCTATCTCCTTAACTTCCTTCCTACCGCCTATCTACCTTTACAATTTGCACAAGTGAGAGCCGGCGCTCTTAAAATAAATCATAGTGCGCCTTATGCTCTTTTACAAAAATATTGACTTGCGCATTTTCTTGTGCGCCTTTCTCCTTGATTTAGGATTTTTTTGTACTTCTTGTGTTTCCATATTTTTCTTGGCACGCCTTCATCTTCCATTCCACTTTTGCCTTGGCCTTGTCTTTTGCTTTAGATTTTCTAGATTTTCCACCTTGTTCGTGTGAGGGTTAGCATTACCCCCCTCAGCTAAGTGCCACTCCCATGGCACTTGTTGAGCTGGACAGTGTTGCTGGGGAGGCCAAGTGACTTTTTGAGTTTGTATACAAGCCGTGTTGGAGGGTGTGTTGGAGGGATTTATGGAACTGGAAGGCCCTTAAGTTGTGAATGAGCCCTAGTGTTGGAGGGATTTATGGACCTTTGGAGGGATTTATGGAAGCTGAAAGGCCCTTGTACTAGCCCTGGTGGAAGGTGTGTTGGAGGGATTTATGCCTTTGAAATAGAAGATAAAGTTGGACGGATCCGTTGGTTGCTCCTCCATGGCTGCCTTTTCCAGTGCTGTTCGAAATGAGCTTCTTCATTCACTTTTTGACTGGCCTGTTGCGTTTGCTCCTTGCTTTGTTGTGCCTGCATGGTGGCATGCCACATAATATGGGGAATACATTGCATGGATGATGGGGTCTCTGAATCTGATGGTGGGGCCTTCCATTGTACCTGGAAAGAAAAGAAGGTGCACTACCTAGGGGTGTGTCTGCCTTACCGTGACATGTGTGGTGCTAGTGCTTGTGGGACTAGGAGATGGGTCCAACCTTGGGCAAGCCCTCAGTGTGTCCCACACTTGAGAACCCAGTTTGTGCATATGGGAGGTGCGGTGCATGTAGCTGAGTGTGACAGGTCTAACCTTAGGCGAGTGTTGCATCCCTAGGTGTGTGCATATGGGAGGTGCAGTGCATGTAGCTGAGTGTGACAGGTCTAACCATAGGCGAGTGTTGCATCCCTAGGTGTGTCCTGTCCTTGATGTGCCTGAATCGTGAAGTGAGGGATCAAAACGAGGCTAGGGGGTTAGGGATAGAGCCGGTCAATAGGGGCCACCGGGCACACCTAACTTGAGAACGCCTAAGTGCAATGATGGTGATTGATGTGCAGCTTGCATTTTTTGTTTTTTTTTTTTAATAAACAGTTTCTTGAATTTGGCTATTGGTCATTTCGGTAGTCCGTGTTCAAGCACTTGAACTATGTCATCTACCCAATAAGGTGTCATGTCAACTCTAAACAAATCTTTTTTAATGGTGGACAAGCGGAATAGATGCGCGTCTGGCAGTTCATCCACAATGCCTTGTCTAGCCAGTTCTCCAGTGGGGATGCGAGATAAATGGTTAGCCATGCAATATTGTTTCCCCTTACCCACCATCACGGAGAAATCAAACTCCAAAAGCAGAAGAAGTCATCTAGCAATGCGTACTGTAGCACACAATTTGTTAACCAGGTACAACAAGGCTTGATGGTGGTCAACAAAGAAAGTAAAAGGTGTAGTTAGAAGGTAATGCCAAAATTTCTTTACAGCAAACACCATGGCCAAGCCCTCTCACTTCATTGTTGAGTAATTCATTTCAGTCTCAGTGAGTTGCCTGCTAGAAAAGCTCACCAAGTTATCCATGTCACCAAGTTGGCACAACACCACTCCTTTAGCAAATTTTGGAGTGTCAATGTGCACATGAAACAAAAGTGTCCAATCTGGGGCCGTAGAATTGGTGTTGTGGTGATCAGAGCCTTTTTCAGTTCCTCATATGAGTGTTGGCATTCCTCGGTCCATTCGAATATGATCAACAGCTTGTATAGAGGTCTAGCAATTAATGCATAGTTCAATATAAATAGTCGATAATACCCTTATGTCCTAAGAAGCATCAAACACCCTTGAAATAAGTTGGGGGTGGAAGATCGACAATGACCCTGACCTTTGAAAAATCTGTGGCAATGCCATTCTTTGACACCATGTGTCCTAGGATACATCCATGTTTCACCCAAAACTGGCACTTCAAGGGGTTCAATGAGAGACAGTATAGTCAACACCTTTCAAAAACCACTCAGAGTCTATCCATGTGCTCTCGCCAAGTGGAGTGAACACACAAGTTGTCCACGAAGACTTCTAACTCCTTCCTCAGCATGTCTTTGAATATTGTACACATCAATCATTGGAAAGTGGCTGTCATGTTAGTCAATCCAAAAGGCATGACGATGTAGGCAAAGACTCCCCATTCAGTGGCAAATGAAGTATTATCCCTATCCTTAGGATGCACTTGCACATGATTGTATCCAGAGAAACCGTTCAGATAACTATAGGCCTCCTTGCTCGGTATATGACAATGGGTAGTTATCTCTCTTGGTAGCTGCGTTTACCTTCTTGTAATTGACACACACTCTAATCTTCCCATTCTTCTTTAATACGATGACTATGGGCAAGACCCAGTTCGTATGTTCAATTTCGTAGATGAATCTTGCTCTCATCAGTTTGTCAATTTCCTCCTTAACGGCGTGAGCATACTTTGGATTCATGGGATATGGTCGTTGCTTGGCAGGCATTGCATCATGCATCATGGGTATGGGTCTTCTCCTTTGAGCTCTTCTAGGGACCAAGCAAAGACGTCTATATATTCTCGCAGGAGAGTAACGAGACTTGCTTCATCTTGCTCAACCAAGTCATCTGCTATAAAGACAGGGCATGGGGTCTCCTCTTCCCTGGCTAAATTGTCCTCCTTGACCTTGGTGGGTCCCTCGATTGGTTCGCTTGCTTGCCCTTGTCGTTTAGCTCCCAGCAAGATCACCACCCTATCTTCCTTTTTGAACTTTGTGAATCGTTTTGGAAGGTCTTGCGGTTTTTGTCGTTCATCCACCCGTGTTTCCTGGTTCTACGCTTGTCGTTCCTCCTTTAATCGTCGATGTCGTAGGTGGACGGGTGGGTTCCCCTTAGTGCGTCTAGTCTTGGGACGTTGAGGTATTTCAGGGTCACTATCTGAACTGACCTTAGATTCGGAATTGAACTCTCCATCTTCGCTAGAAAAGGGGCTCTCTCCTAGTGGTTGTAGCTCAAAAGGTGAGTCCATTTGCAATAATGATGCATCGCTTGGTTGGGCTAGGCCAACTTGCTCATAGTCAATTACACACGTGTGCTCCAACCAAGTTTGATCGCAATCCTTGTGCCTGACTCCTTCCCCTACTCTAAGTGCACTCTACTTACGTGGTCTAGGGTCGACTTGTATTTGTTCGATCATATGCCTCCCAGTGTCATACTCTAGGGTATCGACTTCCTTTCAATTGTTAGCTTCACTAAAGGAACAACAGTCCTCATATTTGTCATCAAAACTATCTTTGTCCGATTATTCCTGATTCTCATGGTTCTGACTATTCCCTTCTTGTTGATCGGGAAGTAAGGCCCAATTTTACTTCAAGGTCAAATCGTGCACCTTGGACCATCGCCATTTAGGCTCGTCTAAGAGATCTCAAAGTGGCTTAAGATTTGTTGCTGGGTTGCCCATCAACTTGTCGGTCAAGTACCCTAGGATCTCCAAGAGCTCTCGTCTATTGTTCGGGATTTGGGATGCAACAAGGTCGAGTTTTCCACGTAGGCTTCCAGTCATCATGCAGACTGGCACGGAAGGTGTGTCCTTGAGTTTGTGAGTTGCCTTGATGGCTTGTTCGTACTCCTCAGTGTCTGAGAATGGTAGGTCGATGGTAGCAAGATCATGCATCCAGTCTTGCTTGTCCTTAGGGCATGGGATATACTTGGTAAGAGCTCCATAGGATTCCCTAGTTTGTCCATCGCCCTTCAGCATGGTGGAGATGGTGTCTAGGTCGATCGATGTGGTCTTCCAAGTGTCTATCTCCACTCTCACAGCTTTTGTTCGATTGTCTAAGAAGATAAGACAGATCCCCCAGTCTTCTATGACTCTCACATTGCGCATCCAGAGTCAGGCTAGAAGGATATTATAGTCCACTCCCTTCATGACAATGAAGTCAATAGAGAACTGGATCCCTGCGATCTTTACTGGCCAATTTTATAACACTTTGAACGGCTTCATATTCATTCCATTTGCTAGCGTGACGCTAAATCTAGCAGTCTTGACCAGTGGGTTGCCCCAAGCTTGGAGTACTGCATGCCTTAGCACACTCAATCCTACCCCTGTGTCCAAGATCCCCTTTCTAGCGACATCCCCTAGTGCCAAGACCGGTAGGATTGCATGCATTTTCCTGCCTTCCCAAAAGGTGTTGATGTGTAGGGATTTGGGCATGGAGTGCAATGTCAGACTTGGTATTTAAGTTTTTGCATCGTGCTCTGGCAAATCTGTGGCAACTGGCTCATTTGGTTCTTAAACCCATTGCTTCAGCTCCAGCCATAGCATTGGGTGCTGCCTAAGCAGGTCACCTAAGCTTTGAGTTACAGGGGTGGTCACCAATGTATTGAGGAGGTTGCTAGCCACTTGCCTCTCTTCTAACTCCGAGGTTCTTGGCCAATGGCCTTGACTAGCTTGGTGGCCCAAAGCATTTAGACTTTATTTGGGTGGCCCAGCTTGTGGTGCCATCGCCTCCCTTGATCTTGGTCATGGGGGAGAGATTGGCATGCTTATGCTTGAGAGATCATCGATCTTGTCCTCTAGTATAGATTTAGCATCCTTCAGGTGTTCGTGGGCCTCCTTCACCTTCTTGATGGCTTCGAGTTGGTGCTTTTGATTGGGGTACTCCCTGACCTTAGCACTTTCCTTCTCAGCTGTCCATGGAGCTGGCGTTTCTTCCTCTGCGTCAATGACTTTCCTTCCAATCGGCAATGTTGTGGCACTTTCAGTTTTGAGGGTGACCTTGGCATCTGCTCTTTTCTTCCTTCGTCTCTAGCTCTTCTTTCCAATTGAGGTTGCATCAAGGTTGATAGGCCCTAGCAATGATATGCCAGCCTGCTTCCGCTCAGGTCATGACGTGCAATGGGATAGTTGTGGCCTCCCTGTGGAGTGTCTCGATACTGAACATTCCCAATGGAACTGATGGCTTGGTTTGCTGAACTAGAGGATGGCCTCCATCTAGGGCAATCTACAAAGAGATGAGTGATTCCACACTTAGCACATCTCAAGTCAGCCTCATCTCTATTTGTTTGCTCCCTCTTAGGGCAGCGCAAAGAAATATGTCCGGGGTGACCGCAAGTCCCACATACCATTGGTTCTTGGACTTGCCCTCCTAGGCCTCTATCTCTCCCTCTACCTAACGCCATCACAGGTACTGGACGATAGTCCATGAGGATAGCATTGCCTTCCTCATTGTATAACACATATGGGTTTACATAAGGCTCGTCGCTGCTAGGCTCGTCCATATAGTGGACTGTCGATGGGTAGGTCACGTAGGGTCCTGGTGGTCTAGGGATGCCTGTAGGATTTATTTCCATTCTAGGGATGATCGGTTTAGCATCATTAGGTGCTGGAGAGCCAATGGGGCTCCCCTTTCGAAGAGGTTCAGTGGCTTGTTCGCAAAGGTAGGGTTGACCGTAAGGCTGTGGGTATGGGATCCTTTGAGGTAATCGACAATGCATGGCGTCATGGCCGAACCTACCACAATTAGCACAAGGTTGTGACCTAGGATCTTGACACTCAGCTGGCAAGTGGTTTCTGCTATAATGCACACATTGAACATGTGGGTGCGTTGGCCATCTCATCACCTCCTATGGTTTGGCTATGTCCATCATGATCTCTGCTAGCTCTTGTCTCAAATCAGTACCCTTCTCTTTATCCAGCGTGCTTGGATCTACTCTTTCACTTGGTGTTGAGGTTCTCTCAAAACTCCTAGCACTTGACTCTTCTTGATTCAAGCCTCTAGAGCCTCTTTCCTTGAGCTGGTCATCTACTCTAATAGCTTCTTCAAAGACCCTAGCCAGTGCATCTCGCTGTAAGCTCGAGTTGCCGGCCAAGGCTTTATAGAGCTCTTTGCTTCGTATTCCATTGATGAATACCGTGGATACTATCCTTTCGGTTGGTCTCTCGCCCATGGGAATTCTCTTGAAGAGGCTCCTCACATGGGTCACATAATCTTGAATATCCTCCTTCTCTTTTTGCTTGATGTTCATGAGTCACACCAACAAGTTATCAAAGTATCCAGGTTCAGAAAATCTCTTAATGAAGAGATTTTTCAAGCCATTGAAATCGGCACACTCAGCATCATCTAAACTTGTGTACCAAGTCCCGACCCTTGTCACTTAAGCAAAATCTAAAGGATTGGGAGCATTGAGTAGGATCAATGAGCTCGTTGGCCTTGTAGACCTACTCAAACTGCTCCACAAAGTTGTATAGGTCATCAGTAGCTTGGTATTTGTCCGGCTACATTGCTACCACATGGATTTTTGATTGACTCTTAGTGCCCTAGTAGTTGACTCCCAACCTTGTGAGTAGCGATGTTGCTAATGCTGCGTGTGTGCATGTGTGTGCTCTTTTCCGTGCACTGTGCGAAGTCAGGCTTTTTCTCTTAATTGTGCTTAGAGGGCTGGAATTCAAAGTGAGTGAGAAGACAAGTGCCTAGATGACTCTATCAATCTCATCATGGGTTTAGCCTAATAGGCTTGTATGCCCTATTTTTTGTCTCGTCCCCACTGGTTTATAGGGTTTTTTGCTACTCTCTCTGCCCTATCACGATTCGATGGTGCCCTAAGACTCCACTCGATACTGTTGTTGGGCTAAATCGCGAGATGGTCGACTAGTGTCACTTCTATGCTTGAGTCTCGCTGATCCCTTTATTCCTTATGCTAGAAAGGCTTCTCTAGCATCTATGTGGTCTTTTGATGTCCAGATAGCCAGTGTCTAGGTGGTCTGGTCTAATATTTGAAAGATTCCAAAAATTCAAACTCGGTCCAACAAGTCTGAATTGCAGGGGCCAAATGTCAAATTCGGACAGTTCGAATGCAGTTGTTCGAGGGCCGAGTCAGGTGGGCCAAGGTTCGAATGGTGAATTTGGGCTGGCTTTGTCTAAGTGGGATGGGCCAAGTCGGTAGGACCAAGGGCCGAATTTTCGAGTGTCCGAATCAAGTGGGCCGATTCTGGGGCTCGGCCCAAAATCATCGTACAACCGAATGTGATGTGTTTTTCACCAAGCTTGCACAAAATTCACCACATCGAGTGATCGAAGCCTTTGCACTACTCGAGCACCTCCAGATCCTAACTACACATGCATAGGAAGGTGTGGGAATACCTATAGTGGACAATGACCTCGTTGGCGATGAGATTGAAGCAAGTCTACACAATGAAGCTCTCTCTCTCTCTCTCTCTCTCTCTCTCTCTCTCTCTCTCTCTCTCTTTCTTTCTCTCTCTCTCTCTCTCTCTCTCTCAGGCAACCAGGGTTTCAAATGAGCTTCCCCTTGGTTTCCTGGTTGGTAAACCCCTCCTCTACAAAGTTCTTGCCACTCCTGCCCCCTTGCTTGTCGGTCTCAACCCCCTTCAACTCTCCTTCCTCCCTTTTTTCACATATTTGTGCCTTGTTTTGCATGTTTTACAGCAACAAACCCTACACTTTTCCAACCGATTTTCTAACCTTAATGTTGAGGCTTGAATTGCACTTGCTATTAGTACTTTTATACCTTAGTACTAGTATACATGTAGAACCAGCATACGTAAAGTGACTCAAAATGTCATATGAAGTTTTAACCTAACATTCAGGAGTTTTTCTAACGTTCAAGAAATTGTACCTTTTGAGATCCCGCATGATTAGGAATGTGATGTGCTTTAGGATAGAGCCAGATTTTGGTCGCTCATGTCTAGTTCTATCATTGTGTACCCATTTCCTGAATTTTTATGTTGTCTATTTCAAGTTATTTAATAAGGAGTGGTCTTGATGATAAAGAGCTATGTGATAGTTTTCAAGATAGTAATCCTACGATGATGAATGTAATATGTAGGTCATGTTTGCGAAGTGTTCCTAAAGAATGAATGTGTGGAATGGCTATGAATGAGCTTCCCCTTGGTCTCCTGGTTGGTAAACCCCTCCTCCACAAAGTTCTTGCCACTCCTGCCCCCTTGCTTGTCAATCTCAACCCCCTTCAGCTCTCCTTCCTCCCTTTTTTCACAAATCTATGCCTTGTTTGGCCTGTTTTATAATAGCAAACCCTACACTTTTCCAATTGATTTTCTAACCTTAATGTTGAGGCTTGAATTGCACTTGATGTTAGTACTTTTATACCTTAGTACTAGTATACATATAGAACTAGCATATGTAAAGTGACTCAAAATGTCATATGAAGTTTTTACCTGGCATTCAAGAGTTTTCTTGTCGTTCAAAAAATTGTACCTTTTGAGATCCTGCGTGATTAGGAATGTGATGTGCTTTAGGATAGCGCTAGATTTTGGTCGCTCATGTCTAGTTCTATCATTGTGTACCCATTTCCTGGATTTTTACGCTGTCTATTTCAACTTATTCGATAAGGAGTGGTCTTGATCATAAAGAACTGTGTGATAGTTTTCAGGATAGTAATTCTGCACTAATGAATGTAATATGTACGTCGTGTTTGCATAGTCTTCTTGAAGAATGAATGTGTGGATTGGCTATAAATCATGTCAGGAAGTTTTTTGCAGTAACCTAGTTATTTTAGGCAGTTTGATGTTTCCTGCATTTTCTATTATGGTCTTGGTAGGCCATAACACTTTGGCGATCCTACTAGTTTCATGGTAATAACTGTCATGATTTAGGTATCAGGCTTGTAAAGAATAATTACAAAATTGGGCTGCAGGAATTCAGGATGCTAATGGCATTGGAGATGTACAAGCTGCTTTGCATGGGCAGTATTTATGTCAGACAATTATCCTTATTTATCCAATCCTATCCTCACAAGGAGTAGATCTCGAGAATTAAGGGAGGGGTTGTCAAGCTACCAACAACAAACTGCCAGGCCTAATGCTACAAATCAAGCAATTAGGTAGGCTGGATAAAGAAGAGTTCACAGATGTTGGACAAAATCCCTTGGGGGTGGGTTTTTCTAAGGGTACCTCAACAATGTACCATTCTCGTGCCACCTCTACAGAGTCTCCCCAAACACCTCCAACTCCTTCAAGTATACCAGGTTTGTTAGACAATGAAGAAGCAATATTGCCTCTTGACTATCAGGGTACTCCACCAAGGCATGCACTTGAAAGATTACACCATGCGGTGTTAGGAAGGACATTCATGTTAAGGAATGCAAGGGTTCCAGTAAATAAATCTTTGAGTTTTAACCCTTTACTACCACAGAGGAAGCCCAAGAAGCAAAACAATATGAATCAAAATCAAATGTTCAACCCAAAGGTGAGAGCATCTAAATTTTCAGGCAAGAAGAAGGAAGATCCAAAATGCCATGTGGCTCAGTTTGAGACAAGGTGGACAGCAAGTGGATTTAATCAATTGTATGGAGATCAGGTCAAAGAACAGCAGTTTGTAGCCACTCTGCAGGGAAAAGTCATGGATTGGTTTTCTAGTTATGGTATGGCAACCTTTAATACATATGATGTGTTAAAAATGCATTTTTGGGTAGGTTCCGAAAAGATAAAACCCCGGAGGATATTCTGAGGAAGATCAAGAGGATTAAGCAAAAGAGTATGTTGGGATAGAAGATTATGCTCAAAAGTTTTGAATAGGTTGAATAATGCCGATGTACCATCAATGGAGATGCAAATTACTTACTACATTAAGGGCTTGAGGAGTAGAATTAGGAACTCAATTGCTAATGTAGAATTGGGACAAAATGGTACATTGGATATTATGATTAGGGCTACTATGAGAGTTGAGAGAAAGCTGGGCACTTCTCATTCAAAAACACATAAAGATGATGATTCTTCACGATCAAATTCTGATACAGGTTCAAATTCAGGATCTAAAAGTTATACTAATGATGATGACAGTGAGAATAGTTCAGATTCAGAAAATGATTATAGTGACTCCGATGATGAGGAGTCTAGCAGGAAGAAACATAGGAAGAAGAAGAAAAAATCAGGACTAGCCAAGTCTAAAAAGAAGAAACTAAAAGACAAGCAGAGGAGAGTAAACTGGATAAGAAGATTAAGCATAAGCTAAAAGATTTAGGTCTGTCGGACACTAAGAGGAAAGGAAAACTACTGTGAGATATGCCAAAGTAATGGCCATGAAACTAGGACATGTTGGTACAATCCTAATGTTAGGATGGTACATCAAATGCCAATGGGGCAGCCTAGGCCGAGACCTATTTAGCTAGTTGCAGTAAATCAGGTTATTACTGACACAATGCCTCAAATATCATTCAGGGGATTCGGAAGAATGCAGGCAAGATAGCCTTGGGGAAATTTAAGAACACAGCAGCAAACTACACACACTGAAGCATGCCACTATTGTGGAGGTCAAGGACACTTTGTTGGACCAAACTGTGAACTTTGGGCAAGGCATAGGACTAAGAGAGGAATGCCAGTAGTAGCAAGGAATCGCAACGACAGAAGACTTGAAGGAACATCTTATCTATAGCATTCACCTGGCCCAGTTGCAACAGTCTTCATAGAGTTATCGGACCAAGATAAGAAAATGCAATTTTCGGATGTTACATGAGCTGCTAATTGCAGGAACAGTCAACAAGAAGAGGTTCAAGAATGGCGAGAGGGGGTGTTAGGTAACTCAAATGCTGCAAGTATGCATGTGGAATGTGATTGTTCTAATTGTATAAAAGTAGAGGATTGTCCTGATGAAGCTATGATATTAGCGGTTACCAGAAGCCAAGCAGGCTTGAAGCTTGATTGGTAGGAACAAGAGAAAGCTCGGGAAAAGGCAACAAAGCAGGTCAAACGGTTTCAAAATCTTGCAAAGAAAGTTAGATTTGAAGAGCCTGACGATCAGGCAGATTCAGGAACCCGGTATACCTCAAGCATCCTCAAGTTTCTTCCTCCATCCATCCTCCATAGCCATGCGCGAGATAAGAGAAGAGAAGAGAAGAAGAAGAAGAAGAAGAAGAGAGGAGAAGGTGGAGAGCTTCACCTCCAAGATCCCTCACTCTCACAAGCTCACTCCCTCACACTCCCTCCCTCAAGCACTCACAAGCAAGCAAGAGAAGAGAAGGAGAGAAGAAGAAGAGTCCACCTTGCCATACACCAAAGAATGAGCTCTCATTCACTTTTTGAACTTTATATACAAAGCCCTAAACCCCTTTTGGGTGGTCATCCCCTTATCCCCTTTTTTGCATGGCCGACCGTGGCCTAGGCCCTTTTTCCCATTGTCTTCCTATCTCCTTAACTTCCTTTCTGCCGCCCATCTACCTTTACAATTTGCACGAGTGAGATCCTGACACTCTTAAAATAAATCAGTGTGCGCCTTGTGCTCCTTTACAAAAGTATTGACTTGCGCATTTTCTTGTGCGTTTTTTCCTCTTTGGAAACTCTTTTCCTGCTTTTATTGATGATGGTTCGAGCTTCCAACATGGCCAGTGTTCGAGAACTTTTGCCACCTGTGCAGGAAACAATAAGCTTTGAGACTGTGAAGAAGGTCCAGGTGTTTTTTAATTAAATACATGTTCATTTCGAGTACACCAGGCCGTCTATAGAATTGGCCTCACCCAACAAAAGTTCCTTCCAATGTAAGTTCATAAGGGTGGCTAGGGAGGATGAAGCTTTGAAGCTGGTGGAGTTATTTCTAATTACATGGGTAGTTGATGAATAGATGCATTAAAGTTTCTTGGTCTTTGTGACATTGGGTGCATAGACCATTCCCTAGTCCAAGCACCTTTGCTTGTACCTATGTCCACAGACCGCCGCCTTGCGGCCAAAGTAGGACTAATATTTTGCGGGGGATGTAACATGCCCAAACTTGTTGAAACCAATATTTCCATTGATAAGGGTTCCAACTAAGCAGCCATTTGCAATTCAAGTTAGCAATAACATAGGTGTCGTCTCTTTAAAGGGTAGGCAACGGGGTGAGGGAGGCTTTGTCTTCCAAGCCATAGTTTGAGATCTGGACTTGTCCATCAAGTTGAAAAGTTGAATCATAATAAGAGGGTCAGTGTTAGACCATACATTTTTCCTTTTCTTGAATTAACCTTAAGTCAACTTGGTTGAGCCTGAAGGAAGTTTTCAGTTCATCAGAATCTATCCACTTTTTCTTGGTCCTATCCTATAGGTTCGCCCAAACTCGTATTTCCTTACAATTGAGTTTGGCTGCGACTTCATATTGGGTATTATCAATGGGGGGGAGGGAACAGCTCGGCCAAACTGAGTCTTTGCTACTCTAGTACAAGGCACGTTTAGATTGTGGAGGCTTGTATTGGCTTAAACTTAGTATAAAAGAGAATGATGTTGTGGATGGGGAGATTTCCAAAGTGTGTGTGGGCTTCCACTCTGAATGTCCCGATCTGCACGAGGATGAGGATGGCCCAATCTTCTTCCTCGTTCAACAAGCACCTATTGATCCATTTTGCTGCAAGCTTGTTCGCCATACAGCTCAGATCGATAATCCCTAGTCCACCTTTATCTTTAGGAAGTGTGCAGGTAGACCAGGCTACCTTGGAGGATTTAAATTTATTGGGGTCCCCCCCCCAGGAAGTTCCTGTACAGAGCTTCAAGTTGTTTGAGAGCCCCTTTGGGTAGTGTCCAGCATGCGAGGAAGTAGATGCACATAGGGATGAGAATGTGCTTTACCTTGTTGGAATCCCTTCCATCTTTCCAACTTGCTCTGAACTTTTTCGATTATTCAGCACCATCTCTATTTAAGGGTAACCCTGAAGCCCATTGGTATCCCAAGTAGCCTGAAGACACCCTCCGGGGGATGACTTGACACCCTTCTTCAAGGATCCATTGGGGTGGATTTATTTTACATTAAACCTGGGTTTTTATGGTGAGCATTTTGGACCTAATATGGACAAAACATACCAATGCGCGAAAAGAAGTAAGGTAGAAAATGATTTGCTCCTTGATCAACCACTTGTCATAGAAATTGAAAGGGGGAGGGAAGGAAGAAAAAGCCAATAACCGAGAGGCCGTGAATGCCGTATGATAATATTATCACTTCATGTAATTCCAAATTTTGAAGTAAATCGAGGGGAGGTGGGGACCTCGTGGGATAATGTGAGGATGCGAAGGGGGCAGGGGAGTGTGAGGCGCGGGGATAAAGAGCCGCAAATGAGAGGCCCAGAAGCGAGACGACGGGATTGTGCGCTTATCTTCTTCACGAGGCCAACAAATAGGGCACCATACCCTTTAGCGTTTTCTCACACCCGGCACTCTAGGGTTTCTTCCTCTGCCATAGCATCGACCTCAGACAATCGACAAGAACCAGCCATAAACAGAGAGCTGAAGCTAAGCGAAGAAGACGGATTAGCCGCAGCACAGAAGCCGCAGCCGTAAAGAACAGGTAGCGTCGACAACAGGCCTGAAGAACTCGAAGACTTCAAGCAAGCACGCGAGGAGCAGCCATGGCCGCCGCACAAGCCTCGATGTCTCTCTCTGCCCTCTCCCTGAAGCCTGCCTCCCTGCCCGTCTCCGGGAGCCTGCGGGGCGCCGGGAAGATGCTCGGCGTGTCGCCTTCCATGGGAAGGGTGAGGGCGGCCTACAAGTTGACCTTGAAGACTCCGAACGGCGATGTGGTGCTGGACGCGCCTGGCGACCAATACATCCTGGACTCTGCTGAGAACGCTGGCGTGGACCTGCCCTACTCCTGTCGCGCCGGCGCGTGCTCCTCCTGCGCCGGCAAGGTCGTCTCCGGCTCCGTCGACCAGTCCGAGCAGTCCTTCCTCGACGACGATCAGATGGAGAATGGCTTCGTCCTTACCTGCATCGCTTACCCGGCATCCGACGTCGTCATCGAGACACATCAAGAGGAGGCTCTCAGCGGTTGATTAGCCTCTCTCTCTCTCTCTCTCTCTGTGTAAGTCTTGAAATTTCTCAGCAAGGCGTGCATTGATGCCTTCTCTTTCGTTTTTGTACTACTTCTCTCGTTCCCTTAGACGTGTCCCTCTGTCTTTCAACTCTTTGTCGATGTCCAACCTTACAACCGGTCTGTAATGGTTATGCTTCTGTTGAGGTCAGCTTAACCTCCTGGTGCTCCGGTCTTTTCAGCATTCTGTTTAGCCAGTCTGTTGATTGCAAGGTGATATTTCGATTAGCGGATCATACCGAAGCGGCGTGCTTTGTCAAGAGGAGTGTCTGTGAAACGTGTCTACCCATGATTTACCCGTGCATGTCTAATGTGTGATCTTTGTCTACCCACCACTAACGTGTGTATGTGCAAATGAGCGTCTTTCGTAACGTTCGTTATGGCTACTAGCTATTTCATACTCCAATGTGTAAGCCACTGATGTACTGGACAGTGAAGTCCAAATAGTTTGCTTTCTTCCATGGATGAACGTTAGGTGTGCCCACCAGCTATCCATAAATTTCTATGTCACTGTGTACAGGAAAGTCGAGCGCAAATTGTGCTCTGGTGGTAGTTTGACAACTAGTTAGCGTCGGGAGTGGGGTGTTGGCTAGCAAACATCATGTATCTACACCGAAGAATATGCATATATACATGCATTCAACATAAGGGGAGTTTTACATCCAGCCTTTGCTTTGGAAAACATACAGAAAGGTGGTTCTACGTAAAAGGGGTAATCATGCAATGAACTAGAAACGAATGTTTTATATATGAGAAACTGACAGATGATGGATTTTCAAATAGGCTTTGAGTGCACAAGGTAGGGAGGATATAGATGGTCATAAACCCCAAGTGATTCGGTTTGTCCAAGCTATACACCTATAGCAACCAACGTTTTAATCTTGCAATAATCAAATATTGTCAGAGGTCGTAATACCTAGGCACTTGCACGAGTAGACATGGTACAGGGATGGGTACTAATTGATAGCTCACAAAAACCATATCTTGGGAGCATGTTCACAAAAACCATATATTGGAAGCATGTTCAATGAGATCTTTGAGAATTATATCTCAAAATAGAAGGAATTATGCAAACCTGAACTTGTCATTGCATGTAATCTTCCAGAAATGGGAAAAAGGTATTTTATGCGTTGTTAAAAATGTGACCTAGCATATGTATTGTAAATGTGTGACCTTTTATTGTTTCATGTAACTATTCACTTGAAACCCACCCAAGGATGAAATGTTGCATGGTGTACATGTTTAATGAAATTTACCTAGAAGTTGTGTATCTCGACGGCTAGAAAATGGAATGAATTTCTTTCTTTATGTAACCAAGACAAAACTATAATATTCAATTGGTCCTCAATTGTGAATATTTGTGAACTTTGTATGTGATGAGCAACAAGTCAACTCCTTGTCTTATAAATTCTTTCGTTGAATTAAATGTGATGAAAGGATGTAACAAAGGTAGCTTACATTTGTTTGGAGTTGCTATTATTACCATTGTCTTTGAAAGATGGATATGTGATAAGATGTTGCATAAAGGGATGAGAGAGAATAGGATATGGCATCACTTATGGGAACCTGTCGGGATTGGCAGTTGTAGCTAGTGAGAGTCCAACACTACTTGGGCTTGGTTATTGGGATGTTAGGTCCTACCCACGCTCCGCTTATTAGGAGGAATTTCAAGGGCCTTGGTTTTGAAGGAAGTAGCGAAATCATAAGTTATTGGCATAGGGTATTGCCTTTGAATCTGTTTAGGCACTCGACTCAAAAAACAAAAACAAAACAAAGAGAAACTGAGGCCTAATGAAATTCCTCGCTCCAATCCTTATTGTTAAAATGCAATGTCACCTCTTGTAGACACGAATGGAGTCTCCCCCAATCATGCCTTTGGTGTGATTCGCCATTGGAAATTGAATGCATAATCCTCTCCATATCCTTCCCCTAATTGGTGCAACATATGCACCCATCATGTAAAAAACCCCCCTTTAATTTGGCATAACAAGTGGAGTCCCACCTCAAGCATTATTCTTTGGACCAAGCAACTTGGAAGGTACTAGATGTCAACTGGCATGAGATAGTGGAGAAGCTCCTTAACGCCGAAACGGCCCTGTCCCCATCCACAACCACATTCAAGAAAGTAGTATGCCATAAAATATTGAGTTAAGTATTCCACTTAATACAGTCCTCTCCTTATCCTTGTGGAGTTGCAAAATTGCCATAGTCCATATCAATCCCATGCTAGGCTTGGGTTGTGTCGTGTAGCTTCTATGGAATTCGTGAGAATTGAAGTTTAGCATGTTTGGGAAATCCTTGGGTGCAAGCCACAAATCTTGCACTACCTTCTAAATAATAATTATTTTTTCTCTTTGAGAATGAGCAAATTGCTTTCACCCTATTTAACTATGCCCAATGGATACTCAAGATTACCTATGACAAACCCCTTGGCAGTCAAATTGATGTGTTGCTTTGGGTAGAATTTGTCAATCTGCTCCGAAATAATATACCCCTTTTTCAATATGTCGGCTTTTCTTGTAGTCAAACTCTTGGGCCAAATACCCCTTTGGGTAGGGGAAATATTCATAGAAAAAGGGGAAAGTAAAAAAGAGCTAGAAGGATAAAATGGTTAAGCTAAAAATTATATCATACAATACCAAAGGGTTGATTGACCCTAAAAAGGTAATGATTATAAGGGAATGGTTAGAAGTTAATACAATTACCCTTTATGCCTTCCACCTACAAGAAGTAAAAACAACTAAAAAACTACTACTCAAGAACCATCATATAATCTTCAAAGAACATGAGTAGCACACAACTAAGCACAATAATAGAAGAGGAGGTGCTCGCATAGGTATTGTTCACAAATTCAAAGATCAAATTAGGAAAATGTTTACGAGTGTGGTTGATATTGCTACTAATCTTGAAAGGATTTTCTATCATGTAGCAATGAGTCCATCCACTAGCCGTAGGAAGCTTCTAACAAAGGGTCTTAGAAGTTGTGCCCCGCTAAGAATGGGTTTCTAACAAAGGTTTATTAATGCCTTGGCTGAGCAATCACTGCCTTTGAGGAATCTTCTGTTACTTAGCCATGTTAGAGTGGATGGAATCCTGGAGATATTGTTTGAGGATGTAAGTTGGAACTATCCAAAATGTCAATTCTAAAGGATCTTAAAAGATTTGAAGATATATATTTATATATTTATATCTATATTTATATTTTTACAGTTGCATTGATGGACAACATGCCCACCCCAAACCGGGAAAGCACATTTATATCCTATTTCTTTTGCAAGCCATAAGTTAGGAGTGTAAGTGCATCGTTATGATTATTCGGAGAAGGCTTGTTTGGCCATAGTTTGTGCCACTAAGATGTTTAAACATTATATCTTGTGCGAGAAGGTGATATTTTTCTCAAAGTTTTGAGGGGTTACATCTCTTAATGAAAAAGCTTCAACCCCCTAACCACCTCACCAAACAGATATCAATTGGGTTGTTGGGAAAGCTTGGGATTCATTACAGATGATACATTACCCAACAATAATGGTTGGAGACTTCAACAGGGTTGAATCCCCTCAAGATAGCTAGCTTAAAAAGGGTCAATGTACCTTAGGTAAAGAAAAAGAGAAGTGGTTGAATGCTAAAGCTTTCCGTGGTTTGGTTGACATTAGCGATAAATTAGGCTTTGCTTGGACTAATAATTAAGGTAGCAATAATCTTAGGAAAGCTAGATTAGACTATGTAAAATGCAAAATGCCTAAGATAATTGTAATATCTAACCATACCCTATATAGTTAAGTTTATATGATGGCTTAGAAGTAGTTAAAGATAATTAGTTCCATACTAAACCTAGGCTTTAAAAAAATAGGGATTTCAAATATGCATTGGTAACATCTAGACACCCAATATCTCTTGTTCTTGCTATAGCATGGACAACAACAATTAGAGAAACCAAGTCTTTTCTCAAGGTAGTTAAAACTAGATAAGTCCAATAGAGGAAAGAGGAGAGAGCTAATAAATTTGCCCTTTGCAAATCCTTAGAAATCAAAATCGACATGCGAGAATGCCACCTACAACTCAACCTACTTAGCAACCAACTAGTATTCAACTCTTCACAAACAATGATGGGGCAGGGAGGGTTAGTAAGCCCACTAAAGAGATGTTTAATGTGCTTAAGAAGAAAGTAAGGGACACTATCCCATTCATAATTAGAGATTATGGAACTCAAGCCAAAGTTAATGCTAAAAATTCGGTTATAGCCAAGAATTTTTTCTCCAAAAATTTCAGCTCTCCTATAAAAGAGAGGTATTGAGAAGGGTTCATAAATAAAGATAACCTTAAATTTGAGAAGGACAGAAAATCCACATGTGTATTACATAAAGGTTGCCTCTTTAAATAGGCTAATGTGTACATTGGATACATTGCGTTGGGTCAAGTTTGACTTGCCACCTCAAATCCTTATCCTTTCACCTTATCATTGTGATCTCTCCACACCTTAAAGGCTAGTTCATATTGTGTTTGCATGCAAAGAAGGCACCACTCTATTGTACACTCAAAACATATATTTCAACACCCCTCCTTAGTGCATTTTTTGGCTACTTCAAGGTGGTCACTTGGTTACATGATTGATGATTGATCGTCCCCTCTCACTAGTGAATTCTATAGCTATTGCTAGTGGGTGGTTGGGCTTTGTCTTTTCTTGTGTCCGCGTCTTCTTAATCCTCGTGTGCGTGCTCATTCATGTTGCTACTTTGCTTGGTCACTTTCTTTGGCTTCTAAACTTGGACTTTGGCTGCAGAGTTCATCTTCCTTTTGTTTTATTTTTGTTCTTTTGGTATGCTTTGATAGGGTAAAGTCGTTTCTTCTCAACTAATATAGATTGGGTCTTACCAAAATGTTAACTCTTGGAAATATTCTTTAATATTACAAGCAAAGCTAATTGACCATGGACCTTAGTCCAGGTCTAAAAGGAGGCCAAATCGAAAACAAAGTGTTTGCGATAAAGTGCGGAAAATCTTGGTGAAGGCCTTTTCTTAAACGTTAACATAGAGATTAGTAAGGAAGACAAAAGAACCTAACCTCTTCAAGAAGATAGGCAAAAAATTTGCCAAGTTAGCTACAAATTCACGAAGATTATAGTATAAATTCAATGATGCTAACTCCAACTCCTACATTCTCGATTAGAAGCTTGATTGGATTTGTGGCATACATTTTTGAATGTTAATAAACTACTTTCTCTTTTCTTCTCTTTGTCTCTATCTCTAAGATAGAAGTAGCCCCTTAGCCTGACTTAGGCACCCCTTCAACCTTATGGCCATAAGCATGCCTCCACTTGGCCAACACCTATGTAATTTGAACTCCCCAACTTGTGCATAACAATGAATAGGATACCTCTCACATCCACATGGATGGTGGCTCTAATACCAAGTGAAAGAGATAGAGATTCAAGGAGGTTCATAGATAAAGATAGCCATAAATTTGAGAAGTAAATAAAACCCACATCCTCATTGCATAGAGGTTGCCTCTTTAAATAGGCTTGTGTGTACATTATATACATTGCATTGGGTCAAGTGACTTGCCACCTCAAATGCTTATCCTTCCAACTCATTGTCCTCATCTCTCCACACTATAAATTCTAGTTCATATTGCATTTGCATACACAGAAGGCACCACTCTTTCAAACACTCAAAACAAATATTTCAACATCCTAGGGAGAACAAAATAGAGGATAGAATTGCCAAAGCTAAAATAGTTATGGTTAGGAAAAAAGTGGCCCTTAAGAATGTGGTTGACTTGTTGGATGGTGATCTCACTCTTGTACAAATAGAGGACACTATAAATGCATTGGAAAATGGCAAGAGACTTGGGCTGGATTGGATTGTCCAATGAGTTCTTTAAGGAATTCAAAGAATTCTTGGTTGCACCTCTCCTCAAGGTTTGGAAAGGAGCCTTTAGATTTGGAACATTGCCTCACATTGCTAAGGAAGGAGTTGTCAAATTGATCCACAAGAGGGATGAAAAGGATCTCCTCTCAAACAGGAGACCCATAACGTGTTGCCTAACATCTATATATAAGATATTTGCCAAAGTCCTAGCCAGAAGGCTCTCTCTCCACCTAGACACTTGGATTAGGAAAGATCAAAACGGCTTCATAAAATGGAGGCTTATCCTTGATTCCACTGTTGCTCTTTGGGAAGGCAAAGAAGATGCCCAAAATACCAATGAAGTTTTTGTTTATTCTAGAATAGACTTTGACAAAGCCTATGATAGACTAGGATGGGACTTCATCCTATAATCCCTAAAAGACATGGGTCTGGGAAGGAGGTTCATATAGTATGTTAGGACCTTATTCAGCAATGCTTCTACCAGGATAGTGATTGATGGGGAAATGACTAACTCTTTCCCATTGAGGAGGTCAATTAGATAGGGTTGCCCACTAGTCCCACTCTTATTTGCCATTGTTGGTAATCCATTGGATTGACTCATACAAGTAGATATTGAGAAGGGGAACATTAAGGAATACATGGTGCTCAATCAATGGCACTATGAAAAATGACCCTATCTCTCTAGTAGCATTGTGGAATTGTTTGCAAATTTTTGTAGAGTGTCTGGCTTTGTCATTAATTTAGCCAAAATAGGGATCAAGTCACTCATTATCAATCCCCCATGATGGTGGTTGGAAGCAGGTTGTAAGGAAATAGAAGTAGGCAAAGTGGTTAGCTTACTTGGGATTCCCATGAGTTTTGGTATCACACTAAAACAGAGATGGGATTGGGTCCTTGAAAAGATAAGAAATAAATTTGAAAAGTGGAAAGTCATACAAGTGAATTTGGATGGTAGGTACTCAGTACTAAAGCACATCATCATATCTGTCATGGATACCAAGACCTAGTAACTTGTAAAAGTTAAAACCTAGTATCTTGTATAAGTTTCTAGAAGCTCAAGAAAGTTCTAGAAGATTAGTAGTTGAGAGGCTTAGGGGTTTCGGGCTACAAAACCTTTAGTCTTGCCAATACCAGTTGTGAGGCTTTTGTGAGTTAAGTTCTCTCTAGTTCCAATTCAAACCATGTATCTCTAATTCTTATCTTGTCTTGTCTTTGACCTAGTCTTGCATTGAGATCTTGTCTTGTATTAAGAAATATAATCTTGTACTTCATACTTTTGTAATAAAGAAATAATTTCTTCTTCTTCTTCTACAAGTTATTCTCTTGTAAGTTGTGAGGCAACAGTCCTTGTCCTTGCCAAGTTCTTGTTGCTCTCATAATAGTTTGGTAAGACTCCATACTTGATCTTGCTTAGTTATAATGGATATGCTGATGGAAAGTGTCAGCACTACTTTACAAAATATTCAAGGATAAATTCAAGAACTTCGTGAAGTAACACATGATTACAAACAAAAAAAATCCCAAGCTTTGGGATTAGCCTTCCACCCAAGAACTTCAAAATCAACTCCAGGAACTCAGGGATCTGAGTCTACATCAAGAAGGCATCTTGTAGCTATTATCCTAGTTATAGAAAGAAGCGAAAGGTTAGCCTACTTGAAAAGTTCAATGGAACATGATCAAAGTTTAAATGAATCAAGATCAAAGTTTAGCTTGCCTTAAAAGTTCAATGGAACAAGATCAAAGTTTTGAGGTGTTTTATAGTGGGTTTGGTTACTATTCACATGCAACTTGAGTGCTATCTTGAAGTTGCTTCTCAAGTAGAGCTTATGGGTACACTCTTCTCATGTATAGCTCTCTCTTGGTGTACTTTATGGTTTCAAAGCTTTCATTTGAGAATTCTTAGCTACTTTTGGAGATAGTGATAGAGCTAGAGTTGTTGAGATCAAAATAAGAAGTCTACGTCGAGGATCTAAACTGAAATCAATTATGCATCTAAATTTGGACAACTCACATGTGATTTGACTTAGCATGAGAATTATTTTATTAGCCAATTTCATTGGGGATTGAATGATGATGTGAAAGGTCTTTTGTTAACAATACCAAAAGTTCACACATTAAGTGAATTCATTTCTCAATTAATAGAATATGATAATCAGCTATTTAAGAGATGTCAAGATAAGCGCCATGGGGCTTCATTAAGTTTAGATGCCATGGCAACAATGATCTCCCAAGGAAGATTAGAAACTAATATCAATTTTACATAGATTGATTTATCTTAATTCAAGCCATTGTTAACTCAAGAAAAGCAATGATGATGTTATTTCTGGGAAACATATATATTCGACCATAATAGGGGCCATCTGGCTAGATGAAAATCAAGAACTTTTATAAGGCCTCTCCTTGTCTACTAAGGCTAGTTTAAGTTTAATGTTGTTCGTAAGAGTTTATAAACCATATTGACAACTAGATGGTAAAGCACTTTTGGACTTTGGAGTCTATGCATGTTTCATGGATGAGAAGTTTGCTAAGTAGCATAGTATTACAATCATGGAGAAATTTATCCTAGTTATTGTAGAAGTCATAGATGGTCGTCCTCTTACTTTAGGTGATGTCAAGTATAAAATTCATCATATAAAAGTAATATAGAGAGACTTTGTAACAAACATAGTATTCAATATTATATATTGCTGAAACAACACAATCATCTTTGGTCTATCTGGCTCAAACCACATAATTCCATATTAATTAAAGAACTCAAAAAGCTAAACCAAGGTTGACATATTTTACTAAAATATAAATTTACAAAATTATGAAAATATATTGATGAGAATCTAACCAAGGATTTCATATGACACTCGAAGTCACCATCATCATGAGCTCTAATATTATTTGTTAAGAAGAAAGATGGCTATCTCCATATGTATCTTGACTATAGAGGACTCAATAAGACAACCATTAAGAATTATTATCCACTTCCCTTCATCCCAAAACTATTAGAGTGACTTGGAAGAGCAAAGATGTTCACAAAGATTGATCTCATGGTACTTATAATCTTGTCAAAATAAGAGAAGGTGATGAATGAAAGATAGCTTTTCACATAAGGTATGGTTACTTTGAATATGTAATCATGTCGTGTGGTCTCACAAATGCTCAAGCGGTCTTCCAACATCTAATGAATAATATCTTCTATGAGTATCTAGATAATATTCTAATATTTTCCAAGCAGAAAAAAGGCATGAGCATCATGTATAAGTAATTCTTGATTAGCTACATGAAAAGGGATTGTATGCTAAATTGAAAAATTGCTCATTTCATCAATCATAAGTGGAATTCCTTGGATATATGGTCCCTCAAAATGGAATCTCAATGGACAAGAAGAAGGTAAAGACTAATCTTGGATGAGAAACACCAAGTTTATTTCAAGATATGCAATGCTTCTTATGATTTATACACTTTTATTGAACCTTCATTAACAATTATTTCAAGATCACTATGCTACTCATGAAATTAACAAGAACTGATAAATTTATGTAGAACTTTGATGCGGAGAATAGCCTTAAACAATAGAGAAACTTAAGGAAACATTGACGGATGTGTAATGAGCAGTAGGGCATGGGATTTAGCCTCATTCTACACTCGCTTTTGTATTACGGTGATTAACTAAGTGTAAGTTCTATGTAAAATGATATTTAAAATGTAAAAATTGATATATACAAGGCATAGTCATGAAATGAATGCTGAAATTTTACATCTTTTCAATAAAAAACCAAATGGTTGTGCATTGTAGTAAGACATTTAAGGTTTTAGTGAATATTTAAAGGAATAGAAGCACTTGTTAGCCCGGTTCTATCTCTTCAATGCCGCACTATGCTAGAATAAATCATGAAAAGAATGGTTCGGCACATCACGTGTTGTATTAGTTAGAATTGTTTAAGCACCATGTGGCATGACACATTGCATATACATATAAGCATGGTATCATAACAAATATCTTGGATGCATAGTAATTGTCTGAAAACCTCTTGACCCATGTAGAGTGAAAGAGGATCCCTAACCGTAGGTTAGCGTGTTCGTTCTTAGAAAAAAGATAACATGAGGTTATAAACAATTTCTTGAAATGATAAATATTAAGAGAGGAGCATGTTACAATGTGTTATATGTTTCAGACGGTGCATCATGGGGCCAATCCCTTGGGTATAGGAAAGTTGTAGGGGCCACAACAATTGGCTAGGGGGTACTCTTTATGTGTGTGATTCGAGGTGAGATAGTCACCTATGTGTGGGAAACTCCTTTGCTTGGAGTCAGGACGGGTAATTAATTGGACTAGAATTCAAAATTGTATCTACAAAGGCAACAGCTAGAATAGTTATTTATAGTACCTATACACTCTTGTGGCCGTGAGACCATGTGGGGTTGTTTGGTGTATTTAGGAGCTCGGCTAGAGTCATTAGAGCCATTGTGAGGCCTATCTTAGGTCCCATCAAGTGAGATGCATTTGTTGGCGGCTGCTAATAAGTGGATGTTTCCAAACCTTGCCTATAACTGACCTTTTTTTTTAAAGTTTTTACTTGGGATCCACCTTGAAGCAGTGGATTTTAAATTGGGGCTAATTAAAGCCTTTGTCATTAGCATGATGGTTAGTCTAAAGAATCCCCATAACCCAAAAGATAATCTAGCAATCGTGATTGGTTTAGTGGGATATTTGGCTAACTATTTTATCATTTGCCCCATAAGTTATACCATGCTTGAGTTTGGACCACTATGGAAAAGTACCTACAGAGTTTCCTATAAGATTAATAGCCCATGGGAGTTAGAGAAAAGAGAAAGCAAAAGTAATGTTAGATGGCATAGTCATTTATGACCTCTAATTACGATAATTTTGTAGAAGAAAAGACTATGATGACAATGGTCAATTGTTCACACAATAAGGTGTGATTATGACCGGGACACATTTGATGCTAGTGCCAGACACAATTAGATACTGTAGTGAAATTACTAAGATCCATAAAGCTTTGGATGATGTCTATGTATGTGGAAAACCATTATTAGTAAGGAAGGTTCTATTGGGACCTATCCTTGGTTCTAGTAAAGTGGTGGTAGATGAGAATATACTTGATGGGGTAGATCTTATGTTGCATAGTATTGGACCTCCTAAATCTCTTTGTGAGTTGGCGAAAAGGGAATTCCATGGAACAAGCAACTTTCCCACACCATTAGAAGTGGAAACGAAAGAGAAAAATCTCTAAGACACTGAAACTAGGTCAAGACAAGTATGAAGGATGACCTAGTGTTGATCCCAAAGAAGAGGACTGAATGCCCTCCTCCTTACAGTGATCTCCCAATGGTTTATGGGCTATCAAATGAGGATCCAATACTGGTTTTGAAAGAATATAACCTCACTTGCCTTGTGAGTGGGTTTGATGATATACATCAAATGCTTTGTTTTCAAGTACCCTAAAGGGAGAGGGTAGGAAATGATATTGGGGCCTCCCAAAAGGGTCAATTAGAACCTTTGAGGAACTATGTGACAAATTCCTAGATGAGTATGAGGAGAAGGTTCCCCATGACTTAGGTCTTGGGACAACTTGCACAAATTCGACAAGAATCATATATTTCCATGAAGAGTACATATGAGCCTTTAATGACATTCTGAAGCTTTGGCCAATGAAAGTTTATTAATTTCCAAAAGATGTGCTTTGTGACCTCTTTGTCAATGTCTTGGAAATAAACACACAATTTCAAGTTAGGATGAGAAACCCTAAGTCACTGAAGGAGGCAAAGATTCAAGCAGATGATTATGAGACCTATATTCAAAGGTGTTGGGAGAACTAATGGATTTTTCCTTGCATCCTTGAAATTCATACATGGATGGTAGCATTTGCTGAATGTTAACAATGCTAGAGGTACAAATGAGAGGCATACAAGGGAGAATCCTAACATTAACTATTCAGATCCCAAGGTCTAAGAACCCTTACATCCTAGTGCAACCAACCCTAGGTTCCAAAGCTATGAGTTAAATGGAAATTGATTTAGACTTGATGGGGGAAGTGGAGTGGTTAAGCAACCCATGAATGGTCCAAAATTGAAGAAAGATTATGTCAATGAGATGACTCCCCAAAACATAACCGATGCATGCTATCTCAATTATTGGAAGCCCGAATGATAGGAAACCTAGGGTTTATGATGGTAAAGATCCACCTAGGGCTGGATTTGGTAAAAGGAGCCAACTTAGAGATAGTAATAGGCAACAAGTGAGCCAACATAGACAAATCATGAAAGAATATAAAAATAGAAGGAGCGATGGCATCCAATCAAGCCATGCAAACATTAAAAGGCAATGGATTTGGAAGCCCAAACCCCACAATGATGATAATAGTTAACTAGGTAAAGTGGTGCTAATGCCAGATAATAAGGGCATTAGGCCAAATAAGTCAAATAAAGAGAATGACATTGGGGGGACATGTGTCTTGAAAGGAGATTTTGCACGTGGTGCTCCTAGGTTGTTAAGGGATGGTAATAAAAAAGAAGGCGAGATCATTAGAAAAGACATCCTCAATGATGCCATCCTGATTCATTGAAGCACATAAAATATGGAGATGTGTAAAAAGAGATTCTAATAGCTAAAATAAGAACATAAAGAGAAAAATCAGAACAGTAGATGTTCATTGGCTTGCAAAAGCATGGTAGGTTCTTGGAAACGAGTCAACAGACTCGGAGCCGATGCCTTGTTTTCTTTGGGGTAGCATATAGCCAAAAGAAAATAAAGATGGTTGGAGCAAAAATAAAAGTGAGTGGGAAAAATTTATTTAGTCTCACTTTGTGAAAGCTTGGTAGGTCCTTGGGTGTATTGAGGTTGGAATTGAGGTTGATGCCATGTTCTACTTGGGTCACAATATGCTCAGCTCCCTCCTTTTTACACATTTGAGTATCAAATAATGAAGAATAGAAAATAAGAAAAATGAAAAAATATATGGATTCAAGTGGACCAAGCTATAGAAGTCCTCGCCCACAGTAGAAGTTCTTGGTAAAGTTGTCCTAGGTTAGGTAGGTGGGTCAGACCACCACTTAGAATGACCACTTTGAGAAATATTTTAGTTGATCTATGTTGATCTATGTTGGAGCGGTTGGTTAGCAACTAACTCTTGATCTCTTTGTTAGATTATGCTTGGCCTATCCCTTATGGAAAAAATGCCTTGATCTTTGTCAAGGGGTAGGGTGAAAGTTGCTCCTTGGCCATGAGATGTTGAATTTTTTCACTTCAAATCGTCATAGAAATTGCTGAGAATGATGCATTCTACCAAAAGTTTAGTTTTTGGTATTTCCCTCTCCTCTTTCTCTCTCGCCATAACTGTTGCTCATATGGGTGAGAGGATGAGGGAATACGAGTGATCAGAACGTGGTATGATGCAAGCAATGGATTAAAGGAGCATGAAGGTCGTTGTTAGTGGCTATGTGGAGTGTCAAGGAGCTACCTAAGCAATTCCAAAATCATAAAAAATAAATCAGTTTATGGAATATTTCTCAATAAGTCTCAAATTTTAAAATTTGATTCTATTTCAGTTTTCATCTTGGAAACGTAGTGCGCGTATGGGTAAAATTTGATGTGGAAGTAATATGTATTGTGTTCGAGTGTTGCCATTTCAAAATTTTAGAATTTGTGGTTACTATAATGTAAAAATTAATTATTGACATCACACAAAATCCAAAAAATTAAAAATAATGATGATAGTTGATAAAATTGATGAAAGTAATGGTGCATATGAAGCAAAACAATGTATACTGGTTACCATGACTGTGTCTCTTAGTTTTATGATTAAAAATTACAAAGTTATCAATAATGAAAATAAAAATTAAGAAAAATAATGTAAATTATTAAAAAAAAGAAAAAATGGATGTTTGAGTCTAGAAAAATAGAGAACATTAAAGAAACCTTGACAAATGTGTAGTGACTAGTAGGGCATGGGGTTTAGCCTCAGTCTATGCTTGCTTTTATATTAAAGTGGTAAGATAAAGTAGGTTCTATGTACACTGACACCTAAAATATAAAAATCAATATATACAAGGCATAGACATGAAATCAATTCTAAAATTTTACATCTTCTCAATGAAGAACCTAATGGTTGTGCATTCTAGTAAGGCATTTAGGGTTTAGCAAATATTTAAAGAAGTGGAAGCACGAGTTCCATCTCTTCAACATTGCACTATGCTAAAATAAATCATGAAAAGAATGGCTTCACACATCATGTGGTTGTTTTATTGGTTAGAATTGTTTGGGCACCATGTGGCACGACACATTGCATATGCATATAAGCATGGTATTGGAATAAATTTTCTACAAGCATAGCAATTGTCTGAAAACCTATTGACCCATGTGGAGTGAAAGAGGATCCCTAGCTATAGGTTAGCACATTTATTCTTGGGAAAAAGATTACATGAGGTTATAAACAATTTTCTGGAATGATAAATATCATGAGAGGAGCATGTTTTGATGTGTTATATGTTTCAGATGGCGCATTCTAGGGCCAATCCTTGGGGTGTAGGAGAGTCATGGGGGCCACAACAATTGGTTGGGAGGTGCCCTTTATGTATCTGATTCGAGGTGAGATAGTCACATACGTGTGGAAAACTCCTCTACTTCATCTACTACATTAATAGCTTGCGCAATCACTAGTCTATATTTCCAATCTAAAATGATTTTATTCTCTATACACAACTAAATTTCCTTCGATCCTCAAGGAAAGGTGACTACATCAGCTCCCCAATCATACTTCAACTTTGCCAATTTGAACCAAGGTCTTCCATCTCATTCATCTTTAAAACCATAAAGCTCACTTTAAAAATGACATGTCACGCTATTTTCATTTTTGGTTCTTCAAGATTCCTAATGGCTATATCCTCCTTTGTATTGGGGGTTAAAGGGCCACATGTGCCTAGATGCCTACATTTTTTATTACAAAGGATTTTATTCTTGGTACATAAAGGTGACTACATCAGCTCCCCAATCCTACTTCAACTTTGCCAATTTGAATACTAGGGTCTTCCTAACAACATTTGGTAGGACCCTTCCATCTCATCCATCTTCAAAACCACAAAGCTCACTTTAAAATTGACACTTACTATTTTAACTTTTTGACTCTTTAGGATTCCCAATGGCTATAGTCTCCTTTTTTTTTGGGGGGGGGGGGGGGGGTAAAGGCCACCTATGCGTGGTTGCTTGTATTTACCTTGTACTTAGTGCCCATATACCTATACATTGCACATGGTAGTCACCCATCACTATCATCTTTTTTCTTGGTTCTTATTCCTTATTCTTTACTATGATAGAGTAATGAAGGAAAGGCATGTCACACATTGTGATTGTTGGAAGCTCCCACACACAATCTTACTCTCTCTCTTGTTCAAACCTCCATAGTTCTTACTCTTGCTTTCGATCTTTTGCTCTTCTCTCTCACTTTTCCTCACCCTTTCAACTGGTATCAGAGCAGGTATTCAACCGTTTCACTTCAGCCCAAGAAAGAGAGCTTCAATCCCACCTTCCATGGCAACCATGTCTTCAATCATCTAAGGTAAATATCTACTCGCCACCTCCCCCATCTTTTTATTGTTCTCCCAAAGCACCTGGGGTTAGTGCCAAGTGACCGAGAAAGTTACGAGTAGTAGGAGAAGGTGCCATATAGTAGTCCACAATTTTTGGTGCACTTTTAGGGGACATGTCTTACTTAGTGGACTTCCTTAAGGGACTCTATCCACATCATGATCTGCCTTGGTACCAAGGGGAGCATTTAAAAGGTGGGGGGAGCAATCATAGTAAGATGAGGACCATGGATGCCCCATGGAAGACACAACATCAAGTGGATCAAGAGTGGTAGTTAGAAGTGTAGCTAGAAGTGCATATGGAGGAGATGAGCTACAAACCCCAAGAATCAAAGAGATTCCAAAAGGGAGTGAAAAAAGCCAAGAGCATCCAAGAGTTGGTATTGTGAGTGCACACCCACAATCCATGGCAACACGTGTGGCAGCAATGCACCACCTATATATGAAGGGAAAAGTGAGCAAGCAAAAGTAAGTAATGATGGTAGACATTGGATCAACTCACTACTTTATCACCCCGAAATACACAACAAAGTATGGATTGAAGCTGACCAAGGCACCACGAGGTCTAAGTATGACATTTGCACAAGGTGAAGCCAAAGAGTTGAAGCAAGCATTTTCAGTGCTAGTGGAAGTTGGACAATGAAAGGCTAAGCTAAACTTCCCGGTGACACCAATGGATGACTTTGAAGTCATTTTGGGTCTTGAGTTCTATGATGACTATGTCATAGTAATGTTTGGGAAAGGAGTAAATGAGATGTTGCTACATATGTAAGGAGAAGGAGTATGAGTTTCATGTGAGAAATTGCAACTCCCAAATATATTCCCAATCAAAGTGTAGGTGAAGGAGAATAGATCAAAGAAGAAAAAAGTGGCAATCAAGCCAATAGAAGCCTCTTACCAAGCTACAAAGTCATGACCAAGAAAACCAAGGGCTCCAACTTAAAGAGGAACACCAAAAGGGCCCATAACCAACATGATGACTAGCATTCAACCCAAAATCATGACATGTAGCACCAAATAAGTGGAGAAGTTAGTGAAGCAAGGGTACATGGTGTATTCATGTATAATGAGACCTTTTGGAGTAGAAACACCAAAATTCCAAGTGAAAAATAAGCAAATGGAAGAGGTGCTAAATGAATACATAGATGTGAGGCTCCTAGACTACCCAAGGGACTATTGCCAAAGAGAGAGGTAGATCAAGATTGAATTGGTTCTAAGATCATTGCCACAAGTCAAGTCAACTCACATTTCAAAGACCCTAGTAAATTACCATTTGGAGGCCCAATGTTATTTGTGAAGAAGAAGGACATATGGCTAAGGCTATGCATAGACTACAAGGCACTCAACAATAAAAAACGAGTATCCAATGCCCTTAGTAGATGACCTTCTAGATATGCCACATAAAGCCAAGTACTTTAGCCATATAGATCTTAGGTTTAGTCACTACCAAATTCACATACCTGAAGAGGGCATCCCAAAAGCACCATTTCACGCTAGGTATGGCACCTACTATAAATGGATAGTTTTAGGGTCCAAACTAAGTAATGAGCCAAGAACCTTCTATGGGTTCATGGATGGAGTCTTTAGGGTGTATATAGATGTCTTCGTCATCATCTACGTAGATAACTTACTCACATACCTGAAGAGGGCATCCCAAAAGCACCATTTCACGCTAGGTATGGCATCTACTATAAATGGATAGTTTTAGGGTTCAAACTAAGTAATGGGCCAAGAACCTTCTATGGGTTCATGGATGGAGTCTTTAGGGTGTATATAGATGTCTTCGTCATCATCTACGTAGATAACTTACTAGTTTATAGGAAAATCTTGGAAGAATACAAAGGGCACTTGAGGAAGGTCTTTGAAAAGTTGAAGTAGCTTAAGTCATATTAGAAGGCTGAGAAATGTGAGTTTGTAGTAAAAGAGTTAGAATTCTTGGGATTCATAATAGGGGAGGAAGGAATCAAAGTAGACTCAAAGAAAGTAGATGTAGTAAAGAACTAGCTAGTGCTCAAAATAGTAAAGGAAGTTATCAAATTATCATGGGTGATAGTGTTTTGTTGGAGGTTCTTCAAAGATTATAGCATGGTAATCTCCCCACTTTCATAGCTTATCAAAGGAGAAGGGAACATCAAGACCCTTTATTGCTAATGACTATCCCACCACTTGAAGTACATAGGAGGTTGCAAAGTCTAACTATTGGAACAACACTCAAGCTCAAATTTCCACCGAAGGCTGACCTTTAAGCCATTACCACCCTTTCAAAAGAGAAAGCAAACAACATCAAAACCTAATAAGATGGCACAACCACCTTAGAATCCAAAATTCCAAGCATCAAAGTTTTCAGGAAAAAAGAAGTAGGACCCATATTATCATGTTGCATGGTTCGAGACAAGATAGATGGCAAGAGGATATGGTGCCCTTTATAATGATGATGTCAAGAAGCAATAGTTTGTACCAACATTCGATGTGGTAAGGCAATGAATTGGTTCAGTAGTTATGGATTGGAAAATTTTGATGACTATGACTATCTCAAAAAAATGGTTTTGAAAAGGTTCCGACCAGATAAGACAATAGATGACATCATGGGTAGAATTTAAAAAATTAAGAAGTAGAATGTATGTTAGTGCATGATTATGCTTAGAATTTTTTGAACTAGTTGAAGAAGTTGCCAAACTCAGACAAAACTTCTTTGAAAATAACCATTTCTTATTTTATCCAGGGCTTGAATTGAAGAATAAGGAGTGTTGTTGCTAATATAGAAATTGATCCCCAAAATGATGACTTTGATGATTTAGTGCAATCTGCAACAAGGGTGCAAAAAAGGATTGGATTATGTTGATCAAGGAATAAATGTAAGAAAGAGAGTTTAGAATCTAAGGAATCAGATTCTGGAACAAAGGAAGAAGTGGAGGATTCAAGCTTTGAATCAAAATTTGAGGAGAAGTTGGTTGATTTAGAAGATGAGGACATCAAGAAGAAAAAGCAAACTAAGAACAATAAAAGCAAGGATACATGATCATCTAAAACCAAAAAGAAAAGCAAATTTTTGTCTAAGGAATCCAAAACTAAATTGGAAAATTAGATTATAGAGAAACTAAGAGATTTAGTAATTAATGCAAAAGCAAAGAAAGAGAAATTTTGTCATATATACCAAAAGAATGGACATGAGACTACAACATGTTAGTATAATCCAAATGTAAGCAGTAGTTAGCCAACACCTATGATGTATCCAAGAGTGAGGCCAAGGGAGGTTGTACAAGTAAATCACATAATTCTTCATGATAGAAAACAAGGTGAAAGAGGTTTCTGCCCCTCAACAACTGTGCAATAGAGCACATGAATAGCATGATACACAAGGACCATGTCATTACCATGGGACTCAAGGCCATTATATCGGTCATAGTTGTGAATTATGGTTAAATCATAGAACAAAGAGAGGAATGATAGCAGTATGAAGTCAGAATGATACAAGAAACAATATATCATAGCAATAACCAAATAAACCAGCCCTAGTTGCAGTAATGTTGGTGGAATTATCTTCAAAATTAAGTACTAGAGAAGATCACATGATAGTAGATTGTGCAAAATTGTGGACTGTCATCCCTAATAAGGTGTCAAGAAATGTAGGAGATCGACAATTCAAGGATGCCATGTGTGACAAATGTGATTTTTCAAACTACATGTGGTGGTGGAAGACTGTAAAGAGGATGTGGATACCATGGTGGTTACACATTCCAAAGCAAAAGTTGACACAAATTGGAAAAAGCAAGAGTGAGTAAGAAATGAAGCTCTTAAACGGGTTGCAAAAATACAAAGGAAGGAGAAAATTCAAGAATTTAGTTTGAGAAAAAGGAGAGACAAAGAGGATGAATAGGATGGTCTAATAGATGCAGTTAAAGGTTTCATGCAAAAATCAGGAGTTCAGGAAAGTAGTGGATCACAAGAACTATTTCAAGCATTAGCCAAGTCATCACTACAGCCAACCTTGGAGTAGATATTGGACCTAATTCCAAGATTTAAGGAGAAGTTGTTGAACAAAATTAGAGCACAATAGCAAAAAGCATTTAATGAAGTAACTAGCCAACAACAAGTATTGGAATGTCAAGCTATGGTTGCAACTCAGCATGAGGTGGTGGATTACCAAGTTTTTACTATACAAGTTGAGTATGGGAGGAAAGTTTTAAATAATGTTATCTTGGATGGGGGATCACAAGTCAATATCCTCCTAGAAAGGTTATACTTGGCTAACCCGATAGCTAAGTTGTCAGTAGCCCCTTTTTAGGTAAAAATGGTAGAACAAAGTGGAAGGATGAGAAGAGTGAGAGAGAAGAGCACAAGTGGAAGAAATAGCAAGAGCTATGGAGGTTTGAAAGAGACAGAGAGACAGAGAGATAAAGAGAGAGAGAGAGAGAGAGAATAAGACTGGTTTGTGGGAACTTTCAATAGTCATAATGTGTGATATGCCTTCACTTTATTATTCTATCACTTTAAAAATAAGAAATAAATATGACAGTGATGGGCTACCGCCACTTGCAATGTACATGTGTGCGGGCATTGACTACAAGGTAAATACAAGTGGGTAGGCATAGGCAACCTTTCACCTCTAACAACCTCTCCCTTAAAGGTGAATGTGCATACAATGGAGGAGCAAAGTTCAATATGCATATATGAATATGGCTAGATGGGAAAGACATCATGCCATCCTATGCCCATTAACTTCCTAAGGCATAAGGTTCCACTGGGAGACTTTTACTAACTAGGTCAAGAGGATTCTTGTCTATAGAGATCTTAACAAGATCTATATGCTTTTCCTCAATCACCTCTCTACTTAAGTAATAACGCACCTCAATGTGGTTGGCCTTTACACTCAAAATTTGAATGCAAGGTAGGAGTCATAGAAGTAATACCAAGGATATACATAGGTGATAGTTCTTCTTGGAAGAGGGCTATGTAGTTTGAGTTTGATTCATTGTAAATAAACCATTCATGGGATTTAGTTTCCCTACCTAGTGAAAAACATGCATTCCCATGCAAGTGGGTGTATAAGCTAAAGAGCACCCGTGGTCACTCTAAGCTAGTATATAAGGCCTGTTTGGTTGCAAAGTATTTTAAACAGGAAAAGGGAGTTGACTTTAATGGGATATTCTCTCCCATGGTAAAAATAACTACCATTCACTTTGTTTTGGCCTTGGTTGCATAGTTAGATCTGGACTTGTATCATATGGATGTTAAGATGGCTCTTCTGCATGGAGACTTGCATAAGGACATTTATATGTAGCAGGCTAAGGGCATTGTAGAAAAGGGTAAGGAACACCTAGTGTGCAAGTTGAGGAAGAGTCCCTATCGACTTAAGCAAGCACCTAGGGAATGGTATCATAAGTTTGATACATTTATGCATTCATAGTCTTTATTCTCGTAGTGTTATGGATCTATGTCTCTATATTATTTTGGTACTCTATGTTGATTATATTTGATTGCTAGAGTGCTTATGATGAGTTAGATGCTTTAAAGACTTAGCTTAAGAGGAGCTTTGAGATGAAGGACATGGGGCATGCTTCTCATATACTCCTCTACTTATCACAAAAGGAATACATTCACACAAATACTTAAGTAGTTCCATATGTAGGGTGGTAAACCTATTTGCACCCCTTTACCTTCTCATGTGAAGGTCAACTAGGTATACCGTCTCCAACCAGATGATGAGAAGGCCAAGATGGTTAAGATTTTGTATGCATTCGCAGTGGGTAGCTTGATATATGCCAACATAGCCACTTTCCTCAAAAGTAAGGGGCCCATTAAAATCTATCACCATGACATAATCTATAAAGGGCTTGTAATGATCAAGAGGATGCGGGCTCTAGTAGAACATCACAAAACTAGCTATGGAGTCCATAGATCATATCCTCTCTATCCAACATCAATATTTTTCTACACAATACCATTGGAGCATCAGCAATCGCAACTATAGACTATCTAATGGGAGTTGGTTGTACAACAATAAGAGGTTCCTCCTAATAGATTATCCTATGTACCTCAATCACCTGCTCAGGTTTTGTATGCATCTTATCCTCATGGAACACAACATCATGGCTATGGGTGAATTTTCTAGCATGTGGATCCCAAAGATGATAGCCCATCTCACTTGCATCACCATATCCAAGAAAGATGCATTTGACAGACTTTGGATCCAATTTCTTACTCGTCTTTGGGAATATGGCAGAATGCCTCACATCCAAAGACTCTTAAATGTGCATATGAAGGAGGTTTACCAGACCATACCTCCTATACAACTCTATAGTGGTGCATGGGGATCTATTAATCAAATGAATTATAGTAGTAACTACTCGGCCCAAAGGGTATGGGATAACCTTGTATGATTGAGCATACCGCAAACCCTCTTCTAAATGGTCCTATTTATGCACTTAGCAATAATATTCGCCAACGCAAGGGGGTATATAAGGAGCGGTCAACTAATGCTTAATACCCCAATCAACACATGACTGCTCAAAGGCACGAGATACATACTCAACCCCACTATCTGATCTTAAGTATTTCAACGGTTGAGACTGGTTCTTAACCAAAGCAACAAAGCATTGAAAAATAGCTAAAACATCTAATTTATACTTTATGGGATAGAGCAAGACTTTATGTGAAAAATCATCAATGAACATAACAAAATACTTAGCACCACCCAATGGTGAGACTGATAGAGCATGGGACCACAAACATTAGAATCAAGAATAGTTGAGGGATGGGAGAAATTGCAAATGAGTCAAAATTGACATTCCTTTAATTAATATGTGGCCAAGGTGACAATGCCACAAAGATATAAGAAGAAGATGAGTAATGGCTAGTACATGATCAATAGATCCTAAAATAAGCAAGGGATAAAGACTACCAACTTTGGCACCTCTAGCAAAAAGGAGGTTACCACGAGTAATCTTCTAGGAAGAATCACCAAAAGGGGCATGATCATAAGAATCATCCAATTATCTAATAGAAATAAGGCTTTTCGTTAAAGTTGAGACATGATGTACATCATGCAAAACAAAGGAAGTACCTACATGAAACTACAAGTGAGCATCAATGATGCCAATGATATCACAAAATGATCATCTCCTAGTTGTATAGAGCTTGAAATGGTTCAGTAGGTGTAAAACCAATTGTGATTCGGGGTCATATGAAAGGAAGCCCCTAAATCAAGTAAACAATACCGACAAAATGAGGACTAGCCATCAATCAGCTATGTGGTAGCAAATGAAGAAGTAGCCAATACATAGTCATATAAAATATACTCCAATGCATTAATTTCTTCAATCTTGATTAGTGGTGTGCTGATCATTCAATTATTTTCCATTAACCTACATTTTCCCTCTTCCTTTATCATGCCTATCCTAGCATATCTTTTGGTATTACAGCTGTATGTATCCATGCTACGCATAATAATGGCATATAAGTGAAGACCTAGGACTACAGAATTACCCATGAGATCTAGACGTAGACCTATTTTGATGTGGGGTCTCTATCATGACACTCATTACTACCTCTAGCAGCATCCATGTCTCAAACTATGAGAGCATGGGAAGCTCAAGCTACATCAACAGTTTTCCTATTAACCTCTTCAATAAGAAAAGCTCTCTTGACATTTGAGTATGTAAAGCCACCCTCAGGAGTATTAGTGCTTATGGAAATATGAAAAGAAAATATGTAAGGAAGGACTACCACTTGAGTGCTTTGTTGTACACTATTGGTATACACCCATTGTTATCATACGTGAACAAGCTCACAAATATAGGATTGTTATATGGGTTGCAAACTACCGAGAATAAAAATCTTTTGTCTTAGGCTTGTTGGGTGTAAAGCCTCTTTGGGTGTAAACTCCCATTTATCCCGCGTGTATAAACTTATGGGTGTGAACACACCCTTTACTTGTACCCTAAGGTATAAATACATTTTTATTCTTTGTGTACCGTGCAACACACTAGTACACTCTTACTCAAGTCTCTCAGCTCTCAACTCATCTTTGCTCATTCCAAGCTCACATACTGGTCAGCACTCCACCTCAGCAAACTGGTATGAGAGCCGTTATGGTCCAAGGAGGCGGAGACAAGCAATTGCAACAACACCGACAATCACAGCAAATAGTTGTAGGCTGCAGAGTGCAGGTCCAAGAAAGAGGTGCTGGTGGCACGCGAGTAGTGCAGGCCCAAGTGAGAGGCATTGGCGGCAACATAGGCCTAGCGGACATGTAATCGGTGGGACCAATGCCAGGAGGTAGACCAAACACAGCAGACATGAGATAAGCGATGTGGTAATCGACCCAACCAGCATGCGTGGTGAACTACTTGTGACACAACCAACATGCCGGGGCAACACGGAGAGATAGAGGCCACACGTGGCGACGAGTGACAAGCTCTAATTCTTTTTTTAAAATAATTTTTTATTTGATTTATTGTTTCTCTTCAGGGTGTTCGCGCAAGCAAGCATAGAACACAAATCTGTACAAATCTATTCCTCAAAATTTGGGGCTTTTCCTAGATTTGGTGTCGGACACATATTTCAATGATTCCTGACCCATAAATTGTAGACATTGAGTGCATGGGTCTCAAAAATTTGGGGATTTTCATATGCAAGTGAAATTTTTGCTTGATTGAGCTAATTTCTTGGAAATTTGTGCACTCTTGGACCTCGAATTTTGGGGCTTTGGTAGAATTCGTGAAATTTCTGCAACATTTCCTCGCACTTGATGCTTGGGAAGATGTACTTATGCAATCAGTTTAGATTTGTCAATAAAATTTTGGGGGTTTTGCTTAAATTTGGCAAAAATGATGTCTGAAATGTACATTGGAAACATTATTGATGCAATCTTGGTGCTATAGGCAGTAAAATTCATTCCCCCTTGTGAAATATTGAAGAAATTGCAGAGAATCTTGGTTTCTTTTGTGTATCAAAAGTACTTGGTCACACACATAGCAGTACATATGTAAGGCAACTTCCATTGAGTTGATGTATTGGTGAACAATCATTTTGCAGCAGTCTTAGTGATCATTTGTAGATCTGGGATTACTGCAAATGTACTTTTGGTGATATTACTGAAGTGGGAGTCACCTGGCACTGATGTATACTTTGAGTATATGCTGAAATTTCAGTTATATTGCTGAGAGTCATCAATTCTATTGTTATACATGTACTTGTACTAAGCCTTGCTCTCGTTGCCTGAAAATTTGGGCTAATATTAACTAAATAGTTAGGCCTTTGTTTGTCATTATAAATTGCAGTATTTTTTTCTTGGGTACATTGCTGAACAATGGCTACAAATGCTTTAAGTAGCAATGATACTAAATCCCTTCTTGAAATCAAGAGATTTCATGGCACTGGTTTTGAGTTGTGGAAGGATAGGATGCAGAGCATTTTGTTTCTCAAGGATTGTGATGATGCTCTTTTGGAAGTCTTGCAGCTATGACAGATGAGGATTGGGCTAGATTTCTCAACAAGAAGGCCATTGCATACATTAAAATGGTCATATTTGATGATGCACTTACAAACATTAAGCATCTTGATACAGATTATGCCATATGGAAAAAGTTGATGGACACATATGAAAATACAACTCTAGTAAATCAAGTTCACCTTATGCGCAAGCTTGTAAACATGGAGTTGGAAGAGTCTAAGCCCGTATCGAAGCATTTGAGTGCTTTCACAAGGATTTTGAGCCACTTTACATGACTCTGGTTTGTAGCCCTTCAATAATAAATTGAAGGCCATTTTCTTGTTGATGACTTTGCCTGATAGCTAGGAGTCTTTGGTTGTTTCATTGAGCAAAAATCCTGCTTTAACCTTTGATGGTGTTAGGGGCTCTATTCTCAATGAGGAGATTAGAAGAAAGTCCAGTGGAGAAAGTAGTGGTTTAATGTATCATCTTAGAGGCAAATAAAAAAAGAGGGGTAATGCAAGAAATAAGGGCAAAAGTAGGAGTAAAAGCCAAGGCAAACAACATGATGTCACTTGCTATCAATGTGGACGCAAAGGGCATAAAAAGCTCGATTGTCACTACTACAAAAAAGAGCAAGAAAGAAAGAAATGGCAATGAAGGAAAAAGAAGGATGACAAGAACAATGATGACAGCTCTCCCTCAAAAGAAGTTGCAAAAGTAAATGTTGCATCTAGTGTGGTTATTGAAGAACTCTCTCATGTTGAAGAGATACTTTTTGCATCCTCATGTAATGATGCATATATTATGGCAGCAGCACAGGTGATATGCACATCACTAAAAAGGAGGTGATTGATGCCTTAATTTCAGCTCATGATGGGATATCTCAATCATGGATAGTGGACAGCCGTGCCTCTTTTCATGTCACTCCCTCTTTGGAGTCATTTTTTGAATACACTTCAGGTTGCCCAGGCAAGGTTTACTTAGGCGACAATTATACATGTGAAATAAAGGGTGTAGGTACCGTTCACTTGGCCCTTGAAACAACTTCGAAGCATGGAAGTTCAGAATGACGAATTTCCTTATGGGAAAAGGATATTGGGAATTCATTGCAGGAAATGAAGAAGAACCAGTTCTTCCTGATGTTCCCAATCAACAACAAATGTAGGCATTTAAAGCATGGCATGAGAGAGCCAGAAAAGTTATGTACTGGCTGTCTATCAGTATTTCAGACTCTATGATTGTGCATATTCAAGATGCAAGTACGCCAAAGGAGGCATGGGATACTTTGTCAAAAATGTATAGCACAAATACGCAAGCCAGGAAAATGCAGCTCAAGCAAGAGTTGCACAATGTGCAAAGAGAAAGTATGAGCATCAATGACTACCACATGAAGGTGAAGAAGATTGCAGATGCACTTGCTTCCATTGGGTCGCCAGTGGAAGATGATGATGCAGTTTCTGTGACCTTGAATGGTCTAGGAAAGGATTATGCACAGTTCCGAACATCGATTTCCATCCGTGAAAGATTTCCTGATTTTGAGGAGTTGATTGCTCTTCTAATTTCTGAGGAGCAGAGAAATGGTAGTGCGTCTTCTTCAGGAGGAACTTCAAAAGAATCTGTCTTCTACTCAAATGCTGAAAGAGGTAGAGGCAAAGGTAGAGGAGGTCGATCTGGAGGCCGTGGTAGAAATCAAAATATGCAGCAAACTCAAGAAAACCAATCCTATGGAGGAGGACGTGGTAACTCTAGAGGCAGGGGGAGCCAAAGAGGTCATGGTGGATGGCAAAGAGGCCAAAATGCAAACAGCAATGTTGAATGCTACTACTGTGGTAAAATGGGTCATATGGCTAAAGACTGCTATAAAAAGCAGAATGACATCATGAATGGAAAATTGCAACAAGGGAATTATGCATCTTCTAGTAGACAGGGTGATGACAGAAATGAGCATTTGTTTATGGTGCAGCACATGACCAATTCTGTGATAAGTGCAGAAGAAAGCAACGATGTGTGGTATGTTGACTCAGGTGCATCAAACCACATGACTGGCCATGCAGAATGGACGCAGGATGCAAGGAAAATGGAAAAACTAGGATTTGTGGAGACTGGTAATGATACTGCACATCCTATTGTGCAGATTGAAAAACTTCCTTTGTCTATGCAGGATGGGAAAAAGAAATACCTGTCGGATGTATTTCATGTCCCGAATATCACCAAGAACCTGGTTTCTGTTGGTCAAATGGTTGAGCAGGGCTTGCAGGTCGGATTTAATTCTCATGGATGCTTGGTTGAGGATATGAAAAATAAAGGTCACTTGATAGCAAAAGGAAATAAGAAGGGCAGAATGTTTACGTTGGATGCAGACATGCCTGAATTGAGTGCAGCAATGTTTGCACATGGCACCAGTGTAGTTGCAGATATTGATATCTGGCATAAACGCATTGGTCATGTTAATGTATAGCGACTTAAATTAATGTAGGCCCAAAATATTGTTGTAGGATTGCCAAAATTCAAGGTTGCAGAAATGCATAAGGTATGTGAAGCCTGTCAGTTTGGAAAATATGCAAGGAAACCATTTCCTAGACATGTTCAAGAGAGTAAGAAGCCATTGGAATTAATCCACTCTGATGTGTGGACTACTAAAGCTGCATCTCTTGGAGGCTGTCATTATTTTGACACTTTTATTGATGACTATAGCAGAAAAGTTTGGGTGTATTTTATGAAAAAGAAAAGTGAAGTTTTTGGACATTTTAAAACTCTTAAAGCTATGGTTGAAAAAGAAACAGGCCTGCAAATAAAATGCCTAAGATCAGATGGAGGGGGAGAGTACTTCTCAAATGAGTTTGCAAGGTTCCTGCAGGAGCATGGCATACAACAGCAATATTCATGCAGTCATACCCCACAACAAAATGGAATTGCAGAAAGGAAAAACATGCATATTGGAGAGGTATCTCGTCCCATGCTTAACGAAAAAGACTTGCCAGATTTTTACTGGGCTGAAGCAGTTGCTACAACAATCTACATAATGAACAGGACTCCCACTGCAGCAATACATGGGATGACTCCAGATGAGAGGTATACTGGTAGGAAACCAAATATTTCTCATTTGAAGATTTTTTGTTGCATCGCCTATGTTCATGTGCCAGATGAGTTGAGATCCAAGTTGAATCCAAAAGCTGAGAAGTGCATCTTTATTGGTTACTCTCTGCAGCAAAAGGGTATAGATGTTATAACCCTTCTACTCATAAGTTTATAGTGAGGAGAGATGTTGTTTTTGATGAAATGAGTAGTTGGTATAAACCAGTAAATGTGATTGATAATGTAGATGCACAAAATGATAATGCTCCACAGAATTCACAGCAGCAGTCACAAGATATTAGTGGACTTGGAGCGTCCTCTAGCAGTGGTTCACATTCTTCGCCATGGACAGGCAGATTGAGATCAGGAGAATCTTCTCAAAGCAATGCAGATAGTGGTATGCAGGTATCACGAAAAGGAAAAGAGAAGGTAGATCAGCCCATGTTTGATGTGAATGCAGGTCACTCTTATGTGGATGGTGAATCCAGTGGCTCAGAACATAGCATTGATTATGAGTTGGGTATTCCTTCTATTGTTACACCTGGAGTAAGGAAGACCAGGGATGTTTTGAGAGCACTGGGAGTGAATCTACTTTGCGCAGGTCTACCAGAGCTAGGTATCCTGTGGATAGGCTGAAATATGATGGATTTACAGCCATTCACTATGCCTATATGGTCAAAGTGATACAAGAACCAGAACCCACTTCTTTTGAGCAAGCCATGGGAAAAGAAAAATGGGAGAAAGCCATGGATGAAGAAATGGATGCCTTGGAAGCAAATGCTACATGGGAATTGGTACCTTTACCTAAAGGTAAGAATGCAATTGGTTGTAAGTGGGTTTATAAAGTGAAGCACAATGCAGATGGTTCTGTGAACAGATACAAGGCAAGATTAGTAGTCAAGGGGTATGCACAAACATATGGCATTGATTATGAAGAAACATTCAGTTCGGTTGCAAGGATGGCAACCGTAAGAGCAGTCATTGCTATGGCTGCATCAAAGGAATGGTCTTTACATCACATGGATGTAAAGAATACCTTCTTGCATGGTGATTTGCAAGAAGAGGTATATATGGAGCAGCCACCAGGTTATGTGCATGTTGTTCATCCTGAGTTTGTTTGCAGGTTGAAGAAAGCCTTGTATGGCTTGAAGCAAGCACCTAGAGCATGGTCTGATAAGATAGGACAGTATCTTTTCACTATTGGCATTCAGATTTCCAAGGCAGATTTCTCACTTTATGTGAGAAAAATAGAGAAAGGTATTATGCTACTTGTCATTTATGTTGATGATTTGATTATGACAGGTGACAGTGATGAAGATATCCTTCATGTGAAAATGCTATTGAAGCAGAAGTTTGAGATGAAGGATTTGGGAGAGTTGCGTTATTTCTTGGGCATTGAGGTGATTAGATCACCAAGTGGGATACGGCTCTTGCAGAGGCAGTATGGATTAAACATGCTGTCCAAATATGGGATGACAGGCTGTAAGCCTATTTCAGTTCCTTTGGAGCAGAATGTGAAGCTGAGCGCAGATACAGGTGAGCTTCTGGAAGACCGTACTATGTACAGACGCATAGCAGGAAGTTTGATTTATATGACTATTACCAGGCCAGATTTGAGCTCTGCTGTTGGATTGGTAAGTCAGTTTATGCAAGCTCTAAGGAAACCACATTTGGATGCGGCTAGATGCATACTCAGGTATGTGAAGTCCACATTGCAGTATGGACTATTTTATGAGACTAGGGTTCAGATACAGTTGCATGGATACACTGATGCTGATTGGGCTGGTAGTATTTCTGATAGACGATCTACTAGTGGATATGTGTTCTCTTTTGGGAGTACTGCAGTCACTTGGAGCAACAAGAAACAGCCTATAGTTGCCTTGTCGAGCACAGAGGCTGAGTACAGGGGCGCAACAATGGCTGCATGTGAGGTAGCTTGGTTGCATAAGCTACTTTATGACATGCATCAGCCTGCAGATGGGCCAATTGTCATTTATTGTGACAACACGAGTAGTATACACTTGGCAAATAACCCAGTCTATCATGCTAGAACAAAGCACATTGAGGTGCATTATCATTATGTGCGAGAGAGGGTTTTACTAGGTCTTATTGATCTAGTTTATGTCAGCACAGAGGATCAGGTAGCTGACATATTTACGAAGGCGTTGGGTGCAGAAAAGCTGCGCAAGTTCAGAGACCTGCTTGGTGTGCAGGAATTGGGATTGAGCTCGAGGAGGAGTGTTGAGATATCGAGCTCCACTCGTGATATGCCAGGGCGACCGTTGTGCATTTATGTCACCGGCTTGTTAGCTATAGATGCGGTTGGTACACCGCCCATGAATAATAGCTAGATGATAGCTATCCTTATCTACTCTAGTTCGTGGCTCAATTAGTATGCCACCTTAATTAGTTGAGTTTGGTTTGAGACCCATATATAGGGTTCTTCTATTTCTTTGTACTGGAGTTCTTTTTGGCTTACACAACTAAGAAGAGAAAAACTGTTTTCAGCCTCCACCTGTGTGTGTATTCCCCCATTGTGCAAGCAAGAAAGCTACAAGTGAGACTCCTTCCTTCTCTCCCAAAATCTTGACAACACACCCTTTACTTGTACCCTAACATATAAATACATTTTTATTCTTTGTGTACCATGCAACACACTAGTACACTCTTACTCAATTCTCTCAGCTCTCTACTCATTCCAAGCTCGCATTTTGGTCAGCACACGAGCTCAACAGGGCTTATATTAATCACTATTTTGTCATGCCCAAAAATAGCCCTCAAGATTTTGCCAATGGATTGGTAAGTAGGATGGCTACATGTTACCCTTCTAGAATTCTATAGTTGGAATCTATGCCATCGAACTTGAGATAGAATCGATATTTTGAGTCCTACAACTTCTTTGACACTCATATTACAATATTATTTAGAAGATACCCACCATGTGGGTGATATAAGTATCTTACCATATTTTTAATTTTTGTGAATAGACTTTGTCATGCAATACATTCTCCTTTTACATTTATGACATAATGTGCAATGGTTTCAAAAGAAAGAACGCATTTGTATGTGATTTATAGAAAGGAACTCTAATGTGGGAGACATTTCCTATTCAACTAGTGCTAAATTCATCTCCAATGGTGCTTCAAATCACCAAGATCAATAGCTTATTAGTATACATGTTCAACAACAATCAGTTGTTTGCTAACACTATATTTGAGATGGGTTAAAATGAAACCATTCAATTGTCTCAAGTGGTTTTTTCTCCTTATAAATATTGGCTAGATGGACCTTCATCATGTCTCACATGTCATTGCACAATGTATCATAAATTAGCACTATCAAATATACACATTACAATTAGCTTGGATTCACTATGAAGAGGAAATTTTGCTTATTCTTGCACTATCATCTCACTCCCTTGGTTCTAAGAAATGTTATTTTATACTTGATGACTACTTGGTACTCACTACAAAGGCATTATTAAATTTTTCACAATAAAAATATTAATTGGACCTACTCTCTCAAATAATGCAGGTTTTCTATTAATTGGACCTACTCTCTTGAATAATGCAAGATTTTGTCATACCTTTTACTTGTAACCATTGCTCTTTGATGTGGGTGTTGTAACGAGCAAGATACATGAGAACTAGGTGTTAGATATGCTCAATGTCCCACCCTTGTAAGGTGCCACCAATGATCCATGCTGCTCTAAGTTTAAGGCCCCCATTATGAGGAGAAGCCATGTGTGAGCATGAACATTGGGTGGGTCCTGACTTGTATGTTAGATGAGGTGTATATGACCAAATGACAAAAAATGACCTTTGTGGATCTAGCCTTTGGGTTAGATAGAGTAGTTGTGTAGGTAGTAACTCGAGGCACAATACATCGAGTTGAGGAGTGTGCGAGTTATTATAGGGGCCCTCATTTTAGGGTTCGAGAGCCACGAAAGTGGCCCCTAAGACTGGGGGGTCTCAAGGGGGCCAGCGGCCCGCGATGTTAAAGGGCATATTCCTTAGAATATTCCATGGCTAACAAGGAAAGGTTCATAATATGGTCATACATGCCAATCAAACTTCCTTCTTGGGCTATAAAATGAAGATCCCTCTAAAGCCATCATCAATCTATCTTTCACACCCAATCAGAGTTCTTCCAACTACCCTAAGCTATTTGCCTATCATTTGTCTTGACCACCATCTAAGCTTCACAGTGGAAGCACACAAGTGGACAAAGCCATCTTTGTATTTGTTCATTTGAAATTAAAGCAATCTCTAATCTTCTCATATTTACTATGTATTCTCTACTCCTTTCTCAAATTATGCCCTCTATGTCATGTAATTTCTACATGGTATCAGAGCCCAAGGGGATTTGAGGAGTGAAGAGTACATGAGAGGCAAAGGCTTTAACAGCAAAGAGGAGTAATGCCATACGTTGCATCAAGTAGCAGTGTTGGTGCATCAGGTGGTGTTGTCATTGTACTAGCAATTCAAACACTGAGGATTCATCCACCAACCTTCAATGAAGGCAAGTTAGATGGTACAAACTAAACTTTGTGGAAGTTTAAAATCACAACTATCCTTCACTCTTATGAGTTTGTGGAGACAGTGTAGCTGGGGGAACTAACCCGAAACCACAACCCACCCCTGACCCATCAAATTTGAGTGTCATGATTCCTCCAAATACAGATCTTCTACAAGCTTGGAAACAAAGGAATGTAGAAACATTGTGTGCCTTAGTAGTTACAAGTTGTTATGATAGTATTTTGACCTTGATTCAATATACAACCACCAAGGCTTTAGAGGCTTGGAACGTACTAAGGAGCTAGTAAATGAAACACGAATCAAGAATCTGTGTGACTTGATGGCTAGTGCTAGCATAGAAAAAACTAGTGAGGAGCTAGCTTAGAGGTGTCTTCAGATTTGTCCACCAAAGTTTGATGGATTGGTAACTACTCTAAACACTCAGGTGAGACCCCAAGCTTTGACATTTGAGGAATTTTGTGCACTACTAATAATGGAGGAGGAGTTGAAGCTTAAAGCTTGAGAAGGTAGCATTAGTGGAGATGTTGTATTCTCCACCAATGTGAAAGGAAAAGGTGGTTCCTCTACCAATGGTGTGACAAAAAGAAGAAGGGTGGTAAGAAAAATTTTCAAGGAGAGTATTTCTACTAAAAGAAGAAAGGACATACAATTGCAAATTGTCATGTCAAGAAGGTAGATGAAAAGAGGGCACCATGAAAACTAAAGGAAAGGAGACTGATAATATGGTTGAAGTAGAGTTGGAGTTATTTATGGTGACCATTGAGGAAGTTTATTCCTCGATGCAAGAAATATCTAACACTAACTCATGGGTATTGGATAGTGGCACCTCCTCTCACATAACCAAGAAGAAATGTCTATACAGTTCTATGAAGCCTCTATAAGAATCCATCACTATAACAGTTGGAAATGATGCAAAATGCCCTATTGAGGACACATGTACCATTTTCTTTGTTATTGCAAATGGTAAACTCAAGAATCTTTCAAATGTATTGTATGTTCTAGACATTAAGAGACATATGCTATCAATTGCTTTTATAACTGATCTTAGCCATGAAGGAAGGTTCACTAAGACAGGTGCAAAAATTATTGACAATGCTAGCAAAGTTGTTAGCAAAGGACAAAGGAGGAAAAACATGTATGAGCTAAGTGCTCTTACAACCACCACTGATATGGGCACAAGTAAACTTTGGCATGAAAGATTTAGTCACATTGGTTTTTTAGTGTTGAAGGAGATACATCAGCAAGGTATGGTTACTCACCTGCCTATAGTAATTGAAATGAAGGAACCATGTAAAGCTTGTATGATGGGCAAGCAATAGAGAAAGGCATTTCCACAAGAAAGCAAGAACAGAGTGAAGGCTCATCTAGAGTTGGTGCATGTTGACTTGTACAGTAAAATGCCTACAAAATCCTTGGAAGGATCTTCTTATTTTTGTTGATCATCCTACATAGGAAGATGTGGGTATACTTTCTTCATGATAAGGCTCAAGCTTTTGGTAAGTTTAAAGAATGGCTAAAAATTATTGACAATGAAATAGGGAAAAGTGTGAATAAGTTTAGAATAGATGGTGGTGGTGAGTTCAACTCAAAGGAGTTTGAAGACTTTTGCAAGAGCAAAGGGATTAAGCATCAATTGATGCCGCCTCATACACCTCAGCAGAATGGCATTATTGAATGTCGAAATTGTACCATTGTGGAAATGGCAAGATGCATGCTTAAGGGCAAGGGATTGCCCAACTACTTTTGGGCAAAAGCTATTAACACTACAGTCTACATTCTCAATCAGAGTTAGACAAGGCTCTTAAGGTCAAAAGTTCTCATGAGGTCTATTCTAGTAAGAAACCATATGTCTCACATTTTAGAACTTTTGGACGTGAATGTTATGCACATGTTCCAAAGGATAAGAGAAACAAGTTAAATCCAAAAAGCACAAAATATATATTCATGGGTTATACTGATGAGCAAAAGGCTTACAAATTATATGACCAAGAGGCAAAGAAGATCATAATAATCTGTGATTTGGTGTTCAAGAAGCAACCACATACAATGAAGGAGGAGAATATAGGTTCTTCCACTTTATCATCCAGAAAAGAAGTAGTCCACTATGAACCTATCCCAAGAGTTGTCCCTAGTCTCAAGGAGGAGAAAGCATAATCTTCGAACGATGAGGAAAAAGTTCACCAACTTGCAATCACGCCACCGAAAAAGCCATTGCTACAATGAGTAAAGCAGCTCTATGATCACACTAATCCTATGCCTACTACAATTGAGGAAAAGGCAAATGGACCGATGAGATTTCTGAGAATAGATGAGCAAAGAAAGGCAATTGCTCAAATAGTCAATATGGCCTTGATGGCTAAGATTATGAGAGAAGTAAGGAACCAGCATAATTGGAAGAAGCACTTACCGATACAGCATGGAGAGCAGCTATGCAAGCTGAGTATGACAACATAATGAATAATGATATTTGGGAAATAGTGGATCGGCCAAAAAAGAGAGATTATTGGAACCAAGTGGGTCCAGAAGGAAAAGTACAAAGCTTATGGAATCTTAGAAAAGTAAAAGCCAGATTAGTTGCACAAGGATTTTCACAGGTTGAAGGATTTGATTTTCAAGAATCATTTGCTCCAACTGCTAGAATAACCACTATTCACACACTTGCAGTGACTGCTCATAAGAAGTGGCCAGTTTACCAAATGGATGTTTAATCAACATTCCTAAATGGTGATCTCAAGGAGGAGGTGTACGTGGCTCAACCACCAAGGTTTGAGGTCCCCCCATTCTAAGAACAAAGTTTGTAAGCTAAAGAAGGCATTGTATGGGCTGAAACAAGCCCTAGAGCATGGTACCAACAGATAGATAAATTCTTTCTAGGTTTGAATTTCAAAAGATGTGCCTCAGATGATGCTAACTTGTATGTTTACAAGGATGGTGAAAAAGATGTAGTGATTGTCCTATATGTGGATGACCTTCTTATTACAGGTGACTATGAAGATATGATTCATCAGACTCAAAAGTCTTTAAGCTTTGAGTTTGAAATGAGAGACTTGGGCTTATTGTATTGTTGGTTGGGAATCTAAGTCTGCTAGCAAATTCCTGGAAAAAACTTCATATTTTAAAAGAAGTATGCATGGGAGATCTTAAAAGCATTTGGCATGTAAGGAGATAGCTACACCTATGGAGATCAACGTGAAGTTACCCATTGAAGATACATCAGCACTAGCTGACATTGGAAGGTACAAGAGCTTGGTTGGTAGTCTCATCTACTGGTGTAAGATCATGCTAGATGTCAATTTTGCTATTGGGATTTTGAGCAGGTTCTCAAAAAAACCCCGAGAAAGTCATTGGAAAGCTGGGATGTAGGTGCTCATATACTTGAAGGAAAACTCTTGACTATGGTATCACAAACAATTTCGAAAGTGCTCTTATGGGAACTCTGACTCAAATTGGGCAGGTGACAATGATTCCAAGAAATTAGTTTCTGGATATTGTTTCTCTTTAGGTTTAGGAATATTCTCGTGGATCAGTAAAAAGCAACAAACTATGGCATTGTCTTCTATCGAAGCAGAGTACAAGAGGCAGCTTGCTTTGCACTACATATGAAGCATTATGGTTAAGGAGGATCCTATGGCATATGGGAGTATAGGATGAAGATCCAACAATGCTAAGATGTGACAATCACAATTGCATTGCCATTGCCAAAATTCCAATCTTTCATGCATGCACTAAACCCATTGAGATCCAGTATCACTATGTTGTGACTTGATCGAGGATGGGATAGTAGAGTTGTGGTCTACATGGAGTAGATATATTTACTAAAGCTCTTATAAAGGATCTCCTTCAAATTCATCTTTAGAGACTCTGTGTTGGGTCGAGAATGTAGTTCACGCGCAGGTGAACATTGAGGGGGGGTGTTAGATATGCTCAATGCTCCACCCTTGTAAGGTGCTACCAATGATCCATGGTGCTCTAAGTTGTAAGTCCCCCCATTACGAGGAGAAGCCATGTGTGAGCACAAACATTGGGTGGGTCATGACTTGTATGTTAGATGAGGTCTATGTGATCGGATGGTAAAAAGTCGACCTTTGTGGATCTAGCCTTTGGGTTAGATAGAGTAGTTATGTTGGTAGCAACTCGATGCACAATGCATCGAGGTGAGGGGTGTGCCAACTGTTAGGGGCCCCTATTTTATCCAGGGGCCATGAAAGTGACCCCTAAGACTGGGGGGTCTCAAGGGGGCTAGCGGCCCCCGACATTAAAGGGAATACTCCATGGAATATTTCTTGGCCGACAAGGAAAGTTTTGTAATATGGTCATACATGCCAACCAAACTACCTTCCTAGGTTATAAAAGGAAGACCCCTCTAAAGCCATCATCAAACTATCTTTCACTCAGTTAGAGTTCTTCCAGCTACCCTAGTCTAGATCACATCTAAGCTTCATAGTGGAAGCACACGGGTGGACAGAGCCATCTTTGTATCAGTTCATTTGAAATTGAAGCAGTCTCTGTTCTTCTCATATTTATTGTGTGTTCTCTATTCTCTACTCCTTACACTCAGATTCTGTCTGTCATTATGCATGTAATTTCTACATTAAGGTTTAGATACCCAATCACACTAATCGGGGTATATAAGGTGTAAGAGACTCAATTTAGGGCATCCAAACATAATCAAGGAACTAACTCACCATCTCCTTCATCTTCCATGGCTTCCTTCCTCCTTCTCTCTCTTTTCTATCTTTCTCTCACTTCTTCTAGTCTTTCTCTCTCTTCTTCCTCCTCCCTTTCTCTCTCCTCTACTCATTTTCTTATCTTTTCTCAGTCTCATTCATTACAAGTGGTATTAGAGCTTTAGGATTTGGTCATTTTTCCCTTTCTTCTTTCTCTACCTAGTTCCCTTTTCAAATCTAAAAACCCTAGTTACTCAGGCAAGCAATAGGTGCTAGTACAATAAGTAGGACTACAATTAGTGATAACTTTCTTGAAGTAAGAAAGAGCTATGGCTAGAACCTCTTACATATCCAGAGGTAAAATGGTCAACTTAGCAAGTTGTCACTCTTTTCCATGAAACTTTTAGGGGTCCAAGGACAAAATTGGAGGCTCAAGAGTTAGAGGAGGGCAAAACCTCAATTTCTTTTTGCTTCATTTCTTTTCTCTTCCTTCTCTTGCAAGATTCCATGGCTGCCAAGTCCAAGAACTCTCAAGACCTCCACTCCCACTTCTCTAGGACATCCACAACCATTAGAGCTTGACTCCTTGTATCCCTAGCATCAAGTAGATCACCATATTGGTGGAGATCTTCCTAGTGGTAGTAGCCAGGGAGTAGCCCAAAAATTATGGTGCATTTTGTGCTGCTACCCTTGGCTTTCGTGCTCTATTTCCAGATATGCCTCTCCTCTCTGGTGCCCCTACTTAGCTCGGGCAACCTCTCTTTACCCCTCTTGATCAAGGTTTGAACCTTTTTCTTCAACATTTGAGCTCCCCTCTCTTGCAAACCCTAGTTCACTGCTATACCCTATTTTGATTAACCACATTAAAGCTCGGTTCCAACTCTCCAACCTCTAAAACCTCAACCCTTAGGAGCTCCTTCAACCATTCTTGGCCACACTTACCCATCGAATTGAAGAGGTGGATGTTAATCCTCAAACGAACTAAGGTGGAAAATCCGGAAAAGCTAAAGCAGAAGACAAAGGCCAAGGCAAAGTGAAACGGAAGACAAAGACGCACAAGGAGAAAAGTCCTAAATAAGGGAGAAAGGCGCGCAAGAAAAAACATAAGTCAATACTTTCGTAAAAGAGCGCAAGCGCATCATGGTTTAATTCAAGGAGTGCCGAGCTCTCACCCGTGCAATTTGTAAATGTAGACGGGCCATGGAAAGGAAGCTAGGAAGATAGAAGGACAATGGGAAAAAAGGGCCTAGGCCACGACCGGCCATGTAAAAAAGGGGATAAGGGGATGACCACCCAAAAAGGGATTTAGGGTTTTGTATATAAAGTTGAAAAGTAAATGAGAAGCTCATTCTTGTGTGTGGCCAAAAGTGGCTCTCCTCCTCTTCTTCTTCTTCTTCTTCTTCTTGCTTGCTTGAGCTTGTGCTTGAGAGAGGGAGTGTGAGAGTGTGAGAGAGTGAGTGTGTGAGGGTGAGGGACCGGGGAGGAGAAGCTCTCCATCTTCTCCTCTCTTCTTCTCTTCTCTTCTCTTCTCTTATCTTGCTCGTGGCGATGGAGCTTGGAGCGTGGAGCTTGAGGATGGAGCTTGCTTGAAGCTTGCACTTGGATTGTGGAGCTACCAGGGTGCGCGGGAGAGGAGGTAACTTGATCGGCATGGAGGTAAGCTCACTACACCCATAGATATGGATGGCGTGTCGGCTATGTGAGAGGTAACCATTAGTGCTTGGCTTGGAATGCTTGAAACAATAAGCGGTCCGTGGGTCTTGGCGGTTGAGCGAAAGCTCCCACATTTTGGTTTCGTTGCCGGGACCAACGGATTCAAGCCTTGAGCGCTTGCCGCTTCGAATCTAGCATTGAAGTAGGGTTTTTCCTGAACCGGTGCTTGAGGTAGATAGGTAGGAAGCGAGGGAGTTTGAAGAGGTATTCGATCTCCTTAGCAAGTAGGTTTTTGATTTGTTGTTGAATATTAGAGTAGGACCATCCATCTCCATCTCTGGTTTTGATTTTTGTTGCATTAGGTTAAGATTAGAATAGAAAAAAAGAAGGAAAACAGTAGGGTTTTCTGTTGTTGTATAATAGGCTGAAACAGGGAAATAGGGACACAGATTCAGATTTCTGGCTTGAAAAGTATGAGGGACTAACTTCTGAGATCACAGCAGACTGGGATGGGGCAATAAGAGGCCCAGGGAATCGGGAAATACCACATTTGACACCCTGCCTTCTGAGAAGAGAGTGAGCTTGAGAGCCAGGGAGAGAGAGAGAGAGAGAGAGAGCTACGAGGAGATCGTTGACGTGCTGATCGATTCGAGTGCCACACCATTTCCAAGTACACCAGGCGTTTCCCTCTATTGCTTTGCATCTAATTAGACGGCACGGCATGATTTCGTGAAGTAGACATCGGCCTAGAGGCATCGTGTGTAACTCGTAGGCCGTCGGCTGCGCAATTGGACAAGTTCATCCGAGTCCCAGAATAGGATTGCCCTATCTCTGGAGTCGAACCGTCCGACTCCAAAAATCGGACCTCTCCGAAAACCGTCCAACTCCGAAAATTCGAACCACCCTTCCGATCCGATTCCCAGAATCGGACCATTCCCAGAATCGAACTAGTCCCAGAATCGGACCACCAATCCCAGAATCGGGTCACCCTTGTCTGACTTATTTGACACTCGACCGTCCGATTTTGAAAATCGGACACTCAGACCCTGGAAATCAAACACAAGGAATCGGACCACTCAGAATCAGACACTTATCAAAATCGGACGTCTGATTCTAGAAATTGGACGTGACCAAAATCAGACCATTGGGCCGATCGGACCAACCGAAATTGAACGTCTGACTCTAATAATCGAACTCCTAAAAATTGGACATCTGAGAATCGGACAGAAAACTGTCAAAATCGGACAGGTATCTAGAACACAAATTTGGACGCATCTAAATCCCGAAATTGACCCCAAAGGCTACGTAGAGCTAAAGGCACATCACAATCCATCACTAGTTTGAAACTTAGAGCAAGTAGTTCAAAATTTGGCTATAAACGATCCTCCAAATTGCGCATGGCGTTTACCGTAACGGCCCTATGGGCTGGGGGGACTGCCCCCCCGGACCCCCACAGAGGGGGCTCTGCCTCTGCACCTCCCCCAAGTAGGTTGGAGAGAAAACACACGTTGTGATAGGTCCTCCGGATTAGGCCCTAGTGTAGTAATGGCTCTACACAAGCGTAGATATTCACTTACAAAGCAGCAAATAGAAGCCCACACCCAAACAAAGACAAAAAGAGACCCTAGAACCGCAACAGACCAATCTAGCCATCAAAGGCAAAAGGGCCACACCACAAGAACACAAAGACATTGTGTTCAGACCGTGTCTAGTCAGAGCAAAATGCAACATCAAGCTACAATAGCAAGAATGACTAGATATGACAGTCCTGACGATAGATGCTCCTTGAATAACACTACACTGACGATCCAAGACATTAGTGGAGAATCCACATCTGGTCGTGCAGTTGGGGACTCAAGGGCATTTGTCAGAAGGCTTAAATTTACAAGTCAAGACCCGGAAGATGAAGACATAGTACCACATGCTTATCTTAGGGTCAAACTCACCGCTAAAAGAGAGCATACTATCGATGCTCTGATTGATGAAGGACCAGATTTCAATATCTTGACCTATGAATCATGGACCCTACTAGGCCAACCAGAGCTCACACCGACTAGTGCAGCTCTTAGCCCTTATGGGGGACACCCACAAGCACTCATAGGGAAGTTCAAAATCCTTGCGACAATTGAAACTAAAAGCGTGCCTATCCTATTTCATGTTGCTCCAAATAGTGCTAGCTGCGAGAAGGAAACCCTCCTAGGAAGACCCTTCAAAAGGGCGACCAAGTGTGAGGCTGACTATGTAGCAGAGAGGATACACCTGACACTACCGGGTGTGAGGATAGTCACAACCTTTAGCAAGGGTGACCTCATTGAACCTCAAGGGAGAGGCAAGGAAGTTGCTAACGTAACAGTCAAGCCTACTAACGAGAGCAAGGACTTGTTGAAAGAGTTGATACAAGCACATGTCGAACAATGAGAACCAGTGAGTGAGGCCATGCCTGAAACAAGAAGGTCAAGAGACAATACCAAGGACAGGCTTTAGACTTACAAATATCATAGAAGACCCCAAAAGAAGCCCAAGCCTTATAGACAAAGGCATCGATGGAGGGTCAGCACAACGCCGCAATGGATATCCAAAGCGTTGCTACGTGCTCAAGGGTATTACACAGGTAACCAATGGATTTGGGTACCAAAACCCCCTGCTAAACCACCTCTATCAGCTGAAGGCCAGATTGCATCAAAAGCAATGAAGCACAGGAGGAAATCTAAGAGAAACTCTAGGTCTCAAGGCAAGAAACCAAACATGAGTGTTCGAAAGAGAGAGCCTCAGCCTAGCATGCTTAATAAGCAGATGTCATATGTAACCATCGAGCGTGCGCAAAAGCCATTAGTGCCCAAAAAGCCTTTGATTTCCCAAGAGGATAACCGGCATCATGGGCACAACATTGCTCATAGCAAGGCTGATCGCTCAATAAAGCAAATGGCACAATCGTCTAAAGCCTCGAGCAAATCATTCAGCCAGTGCCCAATCCACCTAAGATTCTTAGATCTCGTACACCCTCTTTTCCCAAATAGACACGGGAAGCACAACAATAGTCGTCAAGGGCGGCTGCTCAATCCCAATCTCTATCTCCATCTAAGCTTCCAAATGTCCAAGAGGTGGGACATGACACCATCCATAACTCTCGACCCAAGGATATGCCTAGGCTGGAGGAGTTAAACACAAGGGAATTGGCTGAAGAGCTAGACTCTCCAAAGAGGGAGGCAGTTGTACCCTCACAACCTAGCGAGGCTATTCAGCAGGCCATGGCTATGTCCCATGAGGACACACTAGAGAGAGAGAATGTTGAGGCCCAACCAAGCACATCAATGGTTGACCTAGTCCAGGGTCCTGAGTCATTGAGGGATGCACCTTCACTGACCAAGAAAAAGAGGAGAAAACAACAGAGACAACAGCAGTTGCAGGTGGTTGTGGACCCCAAGAACATTGAGACGAAGAGCACTGGAGAGCTGAGGAATAAAGCATCAAGTCCATCCACCACTGAACCAATTGATGCCTCTCCTAATAGCAGTGAAACCTCAGACACATCTGTGTACTCTAAAAAATCAAAGCAGTCGTTACCATCAACGGTTGCTTACAACACTCAATCCACCGACAACAGAACTCGCATTAACCAATCAAGAGTGGATGCAATGCTGTCACAATAGGGTGACAAATCTATACCAGTCACATCCAAGGAGAACCATAATGCAATAACAGAGCCTCAAGAGAAACATGGAAACCCCGAGAGAATAAGAAATCCTAGCATTGGCCAAACCTGCTCGTCTAGGCCTGAGCCCCCAGCTATGCTAAAGCCCAAGAAAACTCCTAGAACCTTGCATGAGATAGCAACCGAGCAAGCCCTCGTTGAACATAGAAGTGTCACAGAATGCTTAACCGAGTTGGATGCTAAGCTCAAAGTGTTCGCACGTGTCTATGTCCTGGCAGACATGGGCACGTTCCCTAAAGAGCAGCTTGAAGAATACTTGCCATTTTCCTTATCCTGGGAAGAGCAAGAACATCTTGACAAGCACTATAACAGGCTCCTGTATGAACGCGTGCGACTCATCTCAGACGAGGAAGCCGACGAACTATGCTTAACTGTCACATTCAATGATGTGCTCTGCCAACCAAACCTCTTAGAGATAGAGCAACTAAAGCGACTATCAGAGGGTAGAAGTCAATTTGAACAACATTGGTGTGAAAACCGTGTTGCAATGGCCAAACTAGGAGCCCAGATCATGACAATCTCAGAGGAGCAATTGGCCAAATGGCGGTCTCAACGAGATCCAACCTATGTGGCACCAACTTCCTTTCAACTGATGTTTGCTGACTGCCATTCAAGGTACGGACTTAGCTGAACCTAGCCAAGAGAACTCTTTGTTTGATAATGTTCTCATTGAGGAGGAGTTACATGTTGCCAGTAGACTCGGACAAGGTTCCATGCTACTCAATGTTGCAAAATATCTATCGGTATTGAATAAGCTGCCACGAGTACTAGATGCGTGTGCCACACTCCAGTACAATCCAAAGTTCTACAATTGGCTCTTACCTTCGTGATGTGACAAGGATTCGTAAATATGGACATAAATAAACAATAAATTTAGTGACCCTGTATAGACAATATCAACACACACAAGCAATGATAGTCAAGTGCAAGGAGAAGAGTTGGGTTCAACAAACTAAGCTCCTCAGGTCCTCCTCTCACCACACATTTAGAAGTTGTGTGACTGTTCCCCCCTCCAGGTGGAGGGCATGCAACCCTCATTACCACCATAGGAAGCCCTGACCAACATCTCTGAGGGTGTAGACAGGGTACTATCCCTTGCTTTACACCTTTGCCCCTTTCCAATCTATCCTTCCAAGGATAAGCCTTGCCCCACTCCATGACAATCCACACAACTTAACATAAGCCAAGATCTGCTATTGGCTGGAGGAAAAATGAACATCATCATGGGGGGCCATCCCTCTACAACAAACACTGCATGCCTCATCTCTCCGCTCCTCGTCATATGCGCTTGATAACCCATACTATAATCCCTTCAATGCAAATGGTTTTATCCTGTATCAAGGCCTAATCCTTGGTTCGCATTTTATAGGTCCCCCTACGTGGAAGACATGGAGCACCCAGGGCAGTTGGCTTGCAAAGACACTCTCCACCGTCGAAGGGAACATGCAGCACAAGCTCCTCCACCGGTGCGCTACGTGCCTAGCCTCAAAAGATATGCAAAAAAACGAGGTCCCAAGCGACATCACCTTGGACGTAGGCTGAAGAATCCCCAGGCCAGGGGAATAGAAGCACACAAGGTGTGGCAACACTGGTTGTGCGAGCTCCCAACAGACGCTCGAGCACCAGGTGCTCAAAGGCAGAAAGGGCAGCTCAAGACAAGAAAGAATTCGATGCATTGTTCAAAAGCATTTTGGAAACGGTTGCAGCCAGAGACTACACCATTTAGGTCCCGGCCGACATCTTCCCTGCCCAACCTCACAGGAGCCCCTCACCAGTAGAGCCTCAATCACCTGACCACTCGGACTCACCCCGCCTTGTGCAAATAGAGTAGCTCCCAACTTAGCAAAGGCCATCCTGCCATAACTTTTTGTCTTTTGATGGTTAAAGAGGCAGGCTCCCCACTTGTACACACTTTCCTCACCTATTGCTAATATATGCCAAGTCTTTAACAAGCATCGGAATAGGCATCGCAATCAGTATCATAGGATTTTGAAAAAGTAATATCTTGACATGATTGCATTTGTTCGTTGTACTTGATGCATGCGACTTGCATATACTCTCATGAAGTGACAAGTGAATGCAAGATGACACAGGTCTTTGTGCGAACATGTTCAATGCCCAAGTCACTGCAAGACCACCAATCTCACAAAGAACCGCGACAAAACCACGCTGCCGAATGCGAAAAATCACCCTTGCAAGTGCCCACATCGCATGATCCAAAGCATAGACATGGGCTACGCTCTCTTTCTGGGTCAAGCTCTACAGTTGACTCACAATAGTTGTTACCGCAATTGTACCGACATCACGTGTCGCAAAGAGGTTTGCAATATCTCAAGTGTATCTCCCCATCTCAACAACTGCTTCTCCAACAACGAGGCTAGGGCACAATCATCACTGTAAGATCCATTTCCTGAGCCTTCGAAGCTTGACATTTTCCAACCCATTGAAAGGCTAATAGCCTCAATATATTGCAATGGTTGTACTCAAGCAGCCACCAAAAAAAAAAGAGAGAAAGAAACAAAAAAAGACAACAGAAAAGAAAAAAAGAAAAGGAGAAAAAAAAAGAACGAAAAGATAACAAGCACCCACAATCACAGCACAGCACCTAGGGGTCCTCAAATTAGGTGCGTCAAGTGACCTTGGTCGGCTAGCTCCATCCCTTGTCCCCTAGCCCCTTAGCATCACCCACAATTGTTCATGGCACATCAAGGGGAGGACATACCTAGGGAGCTTGCCTCGCCTATGGTTAGACCTGTCACCCTGACCCATTCACACAATTCCCTCTTGCACTCTGCCTTAATATCATTGCAATCACTTGTGGTAAGCACCGCACTAATGGCCATGAAAAGTACATTGTCCTCATCAAGCAAGTCCAATAGCTCCCAACTACCAAAAGTGTGGTGTTCTTGTGTTCAATTAGGCTACGTCATGTAGTCACAACGCAAAGGATGTCTCATACACCTTCATGTGTACTTCTTCTCAACATGGACAACTTTGCTTCATCCACACATTGTTACAAGAAACCAGCCCACGATCTTCTAGCTACGTAATATCTAAGTATACGCGAGCACTCACATAATATCTACACCGAAGTATATACATAGTTTGGGTCCTTAAGTGCAGGATAATACTCTCAGCTTGCTTAGAGTTCGACCTGTCTCCTAAACTAATTGAACTATGTCTTGTGCACAATAGAGAAGACTAGCACTACCCCTAGGGAGAGACCGCCTCTATGAGAGGTTTTCAATTGCAGATATTGAAGACTCCAACGGAGGTGTCGTTCGCTCTTCATCAACACTCAACTCTGAATTCCTATCCTTTATCATTCTGCAAGCCCGCCAAGAATCGTCATGTGCAGAATCCCCCACAAACCGCCACTTCTCCTCCATCAATGCAATCCCTGCAAAGAACAGCCCTACCACCAACTCCAATAGCCCTACCACCAGCCACCTAAACCACCAACGTGCCCCCAATGACCTTCCTCCCCACCACTACCAACACTCCTCCATGGCAACCACAGACATCCTTGCCACCCACGTCTTCGATGCATGCTAAAGCCTGCTACCTACGCCGGTGAGTGCCATGGGATTGGCACTCATCTAGAAGGGGGGTAATGTTAACCCTCAAACGAACGAAGGTGGAAAATCCGGAAAAGCTAAAGCAAAAGACAAAGGCCAAGGCAAAGTGAAACGAAAGACAAAGATGCACAAGGAGAAAAGTCCTAAATAAGGGAGAAAGGCGCGCAAGAAAAAGCGCAAGTCAATACTTTTGTAAAAGAGCGCAAGAGCATCATGGTTTAATTCAAGGAGCGTTGGGCTCTCACCTGTGCAATTTGTAAATGTAGACGGGCAGTGGAAAGAAAGCTAGGAAGATAAAAGGACAATGGTAAAAAGGGCCTAGGCCACGGCCGGCCATGTAAAAAAGGGGATAAGGGGATGACCACCCAAAAAGGGATTTAGGGTTTTGTATATAAAGTTGAAAAGTAAATGAGAAGCTCATTCTTGTGTGTGGCCAAAAGTGGCTCTCCTCTTCTTCTTCTTCTTCTTCCTCTTGCTTGCTTGCTTGAGCTTGTGCTTGAGAGAGGGAGTGTGAGAGTGTGAGGGAGTGAGTGTGTGAGGGTGAGGGACCGGGGAGGAGAAGCTCTCCATCTTCTCCTCTCTTCTTCTCTTGTCTTGTCTTGCTCGCATTGACGGAGCTTGGAGCGTGGAGCTTGAGGATGGAGCTTGCTTGAAGCTTGCACTTGGATCGTATCGGGGTGCACGGGAGAGGAAGTAACTCAATCGGCATGGAGGTAAGCTCACTACACCCATAGATATGGATGGCGCGTCAGCTATGTGAGAGGTAGCCATTAGTGCTCGGCTTGGAACGCTTGAAACAATAAGCGGTCCGTGGGTCTTGGAGGTTGAGCGAAAGCTCCCACATTGAAGCTCAGCAGCATGTAGGGATTTCTTATGGGCATAGCCACAAAAGCTTCACTTGAAGCTTTCATTTCTTGAAGAGCAAGCTCAAGATCCATCACAAGAGTCCCCCACCATCAGAGGAAGCACCAAGCTCTTGAAGATTGTACCCATTGGAGTGCTTTACTTCCCTAGGATGAATTAGTGGAGAACCTCTCATTTTAATCCACTTGCTAAGCTTAGCCCCTTTGTTGGAGAGACTAAGCTTGCATATTTCCCACATGGAATTAGTAGCCTAATTGAATGCATGCTGCCCACATGGAATTAGTAGCCTAATTGCTCCCCATTTGCTTTCCAATACATCATGTTAACTCTTATTCAGTGATTATTGATGACTCTAACACTTATCCGATCATGTGTGTGTTGAATTGATCCCAAGTGGATAATAAGCCATTGTAAATGGGTAAGTGGTAGCTAGTCTAGTCCAAGGTAAGCCCCATCTAAGCTTTTGTTCAATCCTTGCATCCCATGAAAAGGACCAATGTGTATTTTCCAATGCATCTCATGCAAGTTGCATAATTAAAAATGTATGATATGTATACTCTGGCTAAGGAAAAAGTCCGATGCTAGGCTAGGTGATCAGCCAAAGGAGAGGTGATCCTCTCTTACCACTTAAGACCCTAAACTTTACCCATCTCCCGATGATCTAGAGCTCGATAGTCATATGCAGGTGTAGGTACACTCCATGGTCACCCCATTTCCAATTAGATACCTCCTCATTTGAGACACTTTTAGCAATCAAGACACCCATGTATGGCATTTGACATATATGCAGTCAATGCAAGATGTATGGCACTGAGGCTTCCTTATGCAATGATGGCAAAGTAAGTTGATGCTTAAATGTACTTGATATCATGCTCAGTATGCTTAGGATTTTTCTTATTATGATGCTTAGTATCCTCAATCCATGAGCCACTCATACAATGCATGTTGGAATTGGGACAAATAGTGTTTTAGTCATAGTCACTCATGGATAGTCATAGAAAGCTTGTTGAAATAAATTCTATATTGCATCTAGGAGTGAACCCTATATCTCATCTCAAAGAGTCTTTTTTCCCTTTGATTTGAATCAAATTTTTCTCCAATCAAAGCTACGGTCTAAAATATGTGGCCATTTTTGGGCATTGAGGTCACTATGGACAAGGTGCAAACTACTCCAGAATAGGCACAGAGATCTAATTGAAAAATTATTTGGTCATCTTTGTCACATAGTTTTATACGTCATCTTGAAGAGGGCTTTTTTCCCTTAGATTTGAATCAAAAATCTCCTTGATCAGAGTTTCCTACTAGAAGTTACGCTCATTTTACTAACAATGGATCCTATGGGACTGCACTTAGATGCCAAGACAGAAAGGCAAAGGCAAGGCCCATGAGGAGATCCAGAGGGAGATTACGGACTCCAAAGCCTCAATGAATGAAGAACACAACTCGGCACAAGATTTTAATGGTGAGATGCAAGAGGAAATGCCTGATATGGACCCTTACAGCATGCTCAATCCCACCCTTTGTCAACATGAGATTCACCACATGGAAAGGCACGATGATATGGTTATCGATCATCGTCAAATACTCTCAAAAATGGATCTTGCAATTGAAAAAATGGCCCTTTCCAACTCTCAAACTCAACAAACCTTGGAACACCTCACCACTCTTGTAGCCCAGTTGGCAACCACCTTGTCACAAGACAAGGCAAACAAGTCTTAGCCCAAATCTCGCTAGCCTCCACCATTGGACCCGCGCTTCATGGCCCACATGATATTCTTGGAACTAAGGGTATCCCTCCTCCTTCCACATTTGAGATTGTTGAGCCTTCTCATAATCAGGATAAGCCTTTCTTGAGCTCTCCATCATCCATGCAGCCAATCCCTCCATAAGACCCCCATCCCACACTGGGTTGAACCTCACACACTCTCCCCAAGAGCCCCAATCGGCCTTATCCAACTCAGCCCCATCATGGACAACATGGCATTAATGGCCAGAATGGCAACAATGGTGGGCAACATGGGTTCACACAAATTGCATGTATGGGCAGCGAGGCCCCAATGAGCTCCATGACAAGATCATTCTTACCAAGTATAATGGGTAATCACCATCCCCATCGGACTTGGAAGAATGGACATCCAAATTAGACTCCTACTTCAATATTTACCCATGCACTGATTATCAAAAAATTCTCTTTGCTTCTCTTCATTTGGAGGGATTTGCCCACACATGGTGGTGCTACATCAGCTGTGAGAATCATCGGTTCAATTATTGGGAAGACTTTAAGATGTAGATGTTCAGATCTTTGTATCCCTAGTGGAAAAAGAGTGGTTGGAAAGACAATGGTAATAGCATGACCGACATAATCTCATAGTACGGGAGTATACAAATCAGTTCATAAACTTGACCATGTATGTTGAGACTGTTAGTGATTATGAAAAATTGCACAATTACATATATGGGTTAGAGCCTAGCTTATCAACTTATGTAATGGCTCAAAAGCCTTCCACTTTTATTCAATGCAATTGAATTGGCTGAAAGATATGCAAGAAAGTACTATAAAAATGAGAATTTTCAGCAAGGTTATGGATAGCCCCGTACCCCATTGAGGTCAGTCCCATATGGGGATGTTTCTAGAGGAAACCCCATGCCTAATAGCAGCCCCAAAATACCTACTTACCCCTTCTCCCCTTCCATACTGAAAGAAACATGGCACTTTCGGGACAGCACTTGACTCTAATGGTGAGAGTAAATATGCTAAAAATAGACCCCAAACTACATTAGCCTCAAATGGCCCAAGTGGTCAAAAGTCCATGTCCCCAGATATTATGAGGGAGCGGAAAGAAAAAGGCCTATGTTTTAAATGTGGTGATAAGTACACGGCCAACCATGCCTCAAAATTCCCTTACAAGGACAGCCAAGGTTAAAGTTCATAGCATGTATGTAATGGAAGATTGAAACAATGATAAGGAGGAGTTACATGATAAAAATGAGGAGTATGTTGAGGATTTGGACTAAGAGCAATTCTATTATCTAGAGGATGGGTTTCCCTTTGACCCAAGTGGTTACCCATCTTGTACTCTTGATTTGATCACCCCTACTGCACCCCACCCGATTACCACTTTCCTTTGCTCCATCTCCATGGACGCATGGATTGGCTCTAAGAGTCCCAACACTCTACACATTCAAGGCCATATTAATGGAAAGTATATATTTGTCCTTGTGGAGATAGTGATAGTACACATAATTTTATTAGTAAATCAACCATTGATTGGTTGCAATGCACCGCTATGGAATTACAACACCCCCTAAAAACTCAAGTAGTAAATGGTGAAGAAAAAATCAGCACACATGTATGCTCCAAATTTTCCATATACATGGTTGAAAATTATGTGGCATCAATTAATCTAATTGCATTAAACATGGGCCCCATTAATGTTGTCTTGGGTTGTGAGTGGCTAAAAATTTTGGGTAAAATTGCTATGGACTTCTCTCAACTCTACATAGAGTTTATGATGCATGGATAGCTCATTCGCTTAGAGGGAGTTCATGATAATGTTGAATTTTAGTTAATTATAGCAAAGCAACTCAAAAGGGAGTTTAAGAAATGCTCACGGATCTTTGCCTTGCACTTGAATACGGAAAATCTAAGAATTCAGCATTGAAGGCCTTACTTGAGGAGTATAATGATTTATTTCAGATGCATACAGGCCCTCCCCCTAAGAGGCAAGTGGACCACCCACTTGATCTAGAGCCCCATTCCAAGCCAGTGAACAAGCCACCTTATAAACTCTCCAAGTGCGGATGTGAAGAAGTTACAAAGCAAGTCAAAGAGTTACTTGAGATTGGATTTATTGAACCGAGTTCCTCACCATATGCATCTCCAATCCTACTAGTCAAGAAAAACGATGGCTCTTTTTGCATGTGCATTGACTACATGGATTTAAATAAGATCACAGTCAAGAATCGGTATCCCATCCCATGGATTGATAACTTCTTGGATGAGTTGAAAGGGGCACTGTTTTTCACTAAGATTAATCTACACTCTAGCTATCATCAAATATGCATGAGGATAATGAGATCAAAACGGCTTTTAGGACTCATCATGGGCTTCATCATTTTCAAGCGATGCCTTTTGGATTGACTAATGTCTCCACCACATTTTAGAGCCTCATGAATAAAATCTTATATCCCTTCCAGTTCAAGTTTGTGCTCATTTTCTTTGATGACATTCCCATTTACAGCAAATCGCAAGCGGAGCATATGGCACATGTCAAAAGGGTGTTTGATGTCTTGAGAGAGTATAGGCTATTTGCTAAGGAAAATAAGTGTATCTTCATGTAGACATCACTGGAGTACTTGGGGTACATTGCTAGCAAAAATGGCATACATGCTAATCCTAAAAAGGTGTAATGTGTGAAGGACTGGTCCAGACCATCCAACACTACCTCGTTACATGGTTTCCTTAGTCTCTCTTCATTTTATAGGCGCTTCATCAAGCATTATTCTACATTAAAACCCCTTTGATCAATCGGTTAAATAAGGAATCGTTCTTTTGGGATGCTATTCCTTATCGCAGCTTTATACCACTTGAAGGAATCATTCTTTTGGGATGCTATTCCTTATCATAGCTTTATACCACTTGAAGGAAATGATTGCTTCAACCCGTACCCTTGATACCCTAACTTCTCAAAGGAGTTTACCATTCAATGTGATGCTAGTGGCTAAGATATTGGTGATGTATTGTTGCAAGAGCACAGTGTGATCATTTTTGAGAGCTGTAAGCTTGACGAAAAGGAGATGCAAATGAATGTTTATGACCAAGAGATATTGGCCATCCTTCGTGCTATTAAGAAATGGCACCATTACCTATACGACAACCAATTTAGAGTGGAGTGACCATCAAGTCCTCTAATACTTCTTGACTCAATCTACTTTGACTCCAAAGCAATGGAGTTGGCTCGTAACTTTGCAAAATTATGATTTTGACATCTCTCACACTAAGGACAAAGATAACATAGTGGCTAATTCACTCTCACAGATGTGAGCATGTAGAGTGTCTTCCATTTTAGAGTTGCATAGTGATTGGATTGAGGAGCTTCAGGAAGTCTATTTGTTGAATAAGGACTTCAGCCACATAATTCAAAAATTACAGCATGCGGCACATCCCATTTGGAGCAATCTATCAAAAGTTATGGCAATTTTACCTCAACATGCATGTAGTGGACAACATGTTGTCCATAATCTTCACCCAATCTTTTCATTATAATGTGGAGAAGAAGAGTAGTACTCTACACCCACACTTCTTAGCCACTCTGTCAAGTCTCTCCAATTGTCTTCTGTTTTTTATGGCAAAATTTTTCAAGATCGAGATGGAATGTAAGGAGCGAGATACACGAGAACTAGGGGTTAGATACCAAGTCACACTAACCGAAGTATATAAGATGTAAGAGACCCAGTGTAGGCATCCAAACATAATTAAGAACTAACTCTTCACCTTCTCCTTCAGCTTTCATGGCTTCCTTCCTCCTCCCCTCTTTCATGTATTTCTCTCTCATCTTCTAGTATTTCTCTCTTCTTCCTCATTTCTCTCTCCTCTGCTCGTTCTCCTCCCTACTCTCAATCTCATTCATTACATGGGTAGACTTGTGTAGTCGTCACCTCTCTTTTTTCCCTATAGGCTCTTTTCTAACTTAGCTTTACATCTTTAGCACTAGTCTCTAACATAAAGCTACAATATACAAGTTATGCTCTCTCATATGATATTTACATACTAGCTTGTATTCCAATCAAGGACTAACATTAGAGAAATCCATCAATCCTAATTAGGCTAGAGGCAAGATTTTCAACCTTCCTTTACATATTATAATTTTTTAACATTCCTATAGGGCAAATGCCTTCATAATGCTCAAATAAATATCTCAAGCCCAAAGATTGGTCGTTCATCATGTTAATTTCTTCATACTTAGTCAAGTTATTCATTCCTTATGAACCATTTCTACCAGTGGATTGGTTCGATCTAAAGACTATGGGAGTGGGCGTGAACCAAAGAATTCTTTGAGGCCAAGATGAATCCATGGCATATCTCAATTGGTATCTTAATTAATGACAAGGAGACTTTCCCAATAAAATGGAAAAAACTAGATTATGCAACACAAAAACTCAAAACTATGAGATGAAGGATTTACCATCCCATGCCTTGCCACTACACTTATTGATCTCATCAAGTTTTCCAATACTACTAAGATTCATTTCTAAGGAACAAATTAGTTTAAAAAGATATTACAAATATAATGATAATTAAGTCATTTGATGGAAATATTAGCAAGTCATTTCTCTTTATTTCACATCTTACCATTTCCTCTTTCATAAATAGCCATTAGTGCTTAAAAATATATGGGATGTGTACATGTGCATATGCATATCCACGTGTATATGCACATGCACACATGGGATGTCTCATCATGCCAAGAATTGCTAATTTGGAGAGTAACATGTAAACATTGCAAAAAACTCATTCTTGTGATTATAACTTATAAGGCAATATCGCCATCATCCACACTATAAAAAGAAAGCGTGCATGCACCTTCCAAAGTTCTATGAAGAAGATGACAATGTTACATGGGAAACTATTGAAAAGTATATTGCACAAATAATTGTGTCTACTATTATATGCACACCATTGAGCTATGTTGATAATTTTAAGTTAGAGTTATTAAGTGAGACTTTAAGATTAAGAGCCTAATGATATCAAGTCCCAAAGCATAAGCTCAAATTCTAATTAGCTTTACAAATAAATAACATAGCACAATAAAAAACAACAAAATAGAACTCTTTGTCATCAATAGGGTCTTAAAAGAGCTACTACCACCACAAATTCATTAAAATTTGTTTTGAAATGCTATGCTATGATATAGTTATTACTTGTTTGAATCATCTTTTTCTTTTTCACAATGTATGTCAGCACAAATAACACAAAAACTCAATCTTTAAAACAAAATTACTAGCCAAAAAGTGAGAAAGACAAGTACTCAAATCATACTACAATGATATCATGTTTTCTTTAACCTTTTAGCAAATTTCTAACCTTATCCTATCCTTTCACTCCATACAAACATGAATTTCTCAATTTTGTAATGATTCTTCATTAAAACTTTGATAGCAGGAATTTTTAATGACAAACATAATGTGCAACTTAAACAATATATTTTCAATTACACATCTAACACAATTATTGATGGTGCCAATCGATGGAAAAATTGTGATTATTTCTTTTCTAGCTTCCATGGCACATCTCCTTATGACAATACTACTCAAAAGTAACTCCATGTGTGCTTACACGTTCACATGCACATGCGTGTGTGCCCAACCCATCCCAAGAGGAGCACCCACAAGGTGATGAAGAGGCCTCACCAAGTCCAAATCTTCCTTCAACACAAAAAGAAACCAATAAACTATCCTCGAGAGGAAAGATTCAAATCTATGAATACGTGATAAGGATTCTGAACAAGTGCAAGATCTTTAACGAATGGTTAAAAGTGAGAGAAAAAAAAAACAAGCTTGGAAATATGAACTCTGCAAAATGGCTTAACATGTAGAATAAATGTTGAAGAGTGTTGTGAAGCTTAAACCAAAGGTAAATGCAAGTTTTGAATGATAGAATGGTGGGATATATAGGATATAATCCTTTAGCTAGACAAAAACACTTGGATGTTGGCTAACATTGGAAATTAGGAACATCATTGAGAGACTCTTTCATTGGACCACAGAAATTCTCCAAACTTTTTCATCCTTCACCTCGTCAAACTCATACATCACAATCACAAAGACAAAAAGAGGGAGACTACCAGGCCAACTGGATGATTGACTAGAGAGAGAGAGAGAGAGAGAGAGCCCACCAGGCCAACTGGATCATTAACTAAAAAGATACCAACAGAACATGGTAGCCTAGTGCACATATCAGAGGTTCTTACACACACACACACACACACACACAGAGAACCCACACAGGCAAACTGAATGATAACAAAAGAGCTACTAACAAAATATAGTAGCCTAGTGAACATATCAGAGTTTAATGAGGTTCTTATAAACTCTCGTCACTAAGCGGCATGTCAAAGATATTCTTAGTCCTTCCCGTTTCAAAGTATGTTGAACTTTTGTCTCGTCTTCCACCTCTTTTGTATCAAGCTCAACACTGTTAAGGTCAAGCTTATCCAGGTTCACCACTGTGTCATCCAAGGTATGTTCCATACAGTCATCGATTCCATGCAGGTATTCTGCACATGTTGGAAAGTGGAAGTCAAAACATGACCACGTCCAAAGTAACTCAACATAATCATGGAAGAATGGCACACCTTCATATGCAGAATCTTTGAACAGAAGCAAACTTCCTGGCATTAAAACTATGGAAACCGGTTTTGGAGAAAGCGGTGCATCGTGCTTCAAACTGGGGTCTTCATTGATGTTAGAAAGCTCTATAATACGCTGATGGGGGGTAAATTGCATCACAGCTGGAGACCCAAGGGATACAATAGCAACTACTGGAAAATAGGCAGGTCCGTCCTGATGTGGCTGCAATTTGAACACAAGACTACTATGTTCAGATTCCTTCCTCCTTATGGCTGTTTAAGAAGCAAGATTGTTATTTAGAAAGCGCATACCATGATCCCTTGGCCAGGGCCATATTCGTTGATGAGCACATGGTTAATTGGAGAAGGAAATAAATCAAAATCATGACATATTTTTTCTGTTAAGACCAATAACCAAGGTGGCACTGCCACTCAAGTCAATCAATAGTGTAAGCTCTTCAAAAAGAGAGTAAAATGCCTGCCATATTAGCCAAAATACTCTGCACATGGACACAATAAAATGCACATTTGAACTTTGATGAAGATGGAGGGAGGGCACATACATTTCTGTGGTAGCAATCCTTTTTCATGCACAACGCCTCCTGCTAACCACAAGAACAGAGTACATGCCCCTATTATTCCATGTAAAGTCCAAAAGGTTCCTTTCAAATGAGTCCGATGGATTGACTATACCCCAGTTCTGTAACCTTCGATTCTTTAATGCCTTCCATCTAGAGGCTGGAGCAGCATTGACCTGTTAGAGGACAATAAGTCTTCTTTTTCAGTGGGAATCCTGGATATTTTCATTATAAAATAGGTTTTCTCTTGTGAAATTATTCTCCCCTCTATAGCACCTCATGTCTCCTTTCCTGAACACACCCCTCCCCCCAACTTTTTCCTTCCAAAGATAGTCACCTCTTTGTTTTTCAGATACACAACAAAGGGATGTTTGAAAGCCGATATTAGCAAAGTTAAAATGTGGACATCTGAGCCACAATAAGCTTCAAGTTTCAATTATGATTGCAATTTCTGTTTATTAGAGGTGACTTTAGAAATGAAGGGACCGAGAGAAAACCAACTTTAAACAGCACAAAAGGTTGGATGATTAGATCTGAGCACAATTCTTTTACATGTACTAACTATCTAGTGGGGAAGTTCGTGCACACACTGCCTTAGGTCCTTGCTGCCTCATATCATTGAATAGATGACTTGCGCTACCAGTAACCCTCCCTACCTTCCTGCACCTCATGCTGAATGACACATCGTTGGGCAATTAATTCACACAAAAGATGGACCCTCCACATTTGCATACATTGCATGAATGACATTTAGAAATGCCTGCATGCACATCCACAAACTGTACATATGTGTATACTTATCAATTGGTCTTCTATGACTTCATGGACAGCAGCCTCACATGAAGGATCTCAAATATGTTAAAGGAAATAACAAATTATGAATGAAAGTGATATTGAGATTTGGTCAATCTTTTCCAGACAACCATACATTGTTGTCAACTGCAGACTAGGAACACTAAAAAGGACTCACACACAGATCTCCTTCTAAGCACCAGTAGTCGATTCTTGTGGGGGGACTAGGAAGCTGCCACCATGATGCTAAGAAAAGTCTTGGTGAAACAGACGCACGGACCTTTTAAAAGCACCCTCTGAAGATATGCTCAGGATGGATCCCATTTAATTGGCATAATGAAAGCACGTGTGCACCAATAATGACCTATGATATAAGAGGAACACATACCGCAAACTGTGACAGATGTATCTCAATGAGTGCACCACCAAGTACCTTTGGCAGCACATGATCTGCTACAAGTACACTAATAATACCCAATGATATAAGATGAATACCAGCTCCAAACTGTGAGAGATATATCTGGATATCCTCTCCATCCATAACATAATCCAATGTGGAAACCAGAAATAGCACCTTAGAAGAAAGCCTCGATGTCGATGCAGGTAGAGCTGCCATGGCATCAAGAGTACTGTGAACCTCCTCTTCCTAGAAAAAGTCCTCCATACCTCAAACACCTCAAGCTATTTGGCTAAAATCAAACTGAAGAGATCCTTATACGTAAGCAGAGATCAATTTAAAACACCATTGGAGATGGTGACATCCAAGAAGTGGATCAATCGGGATGTGAAATGAATGTAGCATTGGTAGATGCAAAAGTTAAACAGTCGAGCGTAAAGGTTAAGTTAAACTTAGAATTCAAAACAATGTCTATAGACTGACTGATAGGGTTACATGCCTTTCACTAAGGGCTTGAAAACCTTAGGTGTTGTGTTTGCGGTGGCATTTCAAAGGTTTCTTTTTTCACAGGAAACTACAAATCTTTCTTTGACCTGTTCAAACATGTGGACTAGAGTAATAGCAAGAATAAGAGGTGCTACTCATGAATAATGACTCACAATCTACGTGGATTGGCAGCACGCCATGATTCTCAAGGCACACAATTTTCAATTCTTTGCATCCAGTGGTTGCTAGCCATGTGAGGTTTTGATCCAAAAAGCACAAGTTCAAATTATTAAAAACACAAATGACGGTAACTGATGGCTTGTACAAAACTTTGAAAAACACAAAACCAAGGAGTCCTTAACCTGCTTTTCTTCTCCTTCTCCTTCCCCTATGCCACTAGCTTCTTGCAATTCTTTCAAAGACGCCCCTTCTTACCATGATGGTAACACCAACTTTTCTTCTTCTGCTACTTGTCACCTCTCTCTGGAGCAACAAAAACATCTTCTTTGCCGCCATACTAACATCGTAATCTCCCCTGTAAATGCAAAGAAGCCTCATGCTCAAGCAACATAGTGGTCATATGATCAAAACAGATAGATGTCACCAATATCTAAGCTCGTAATGCATTAATGACACTATCAAACTCTAAAGGTAGCTTGTAGAGAACAATTCTCACAAGATGAGCTTCAAGAAGAGCAAACTATAAGTTGTGAAGCTGACATTGTGTCTGTGTACCTTCAAAAGAAATGACTGAATCATATCAATCACCTCAAACCAGATATTTTTTAACTATCCATGGAGGGTCACAGCTCACTGTTAGATATTAGTCATCCCCAAGATTAGCATTTCCCAAGACACAGTGCAGCCAGTACTCTCGGAGGGACTTACACATTTCTTGTCAGTTATATGGGCATTCTTTTCAGCAGTTGCCAATGTTTGGGCAGGTTCGGTGGGCAGTTACGCGTTTCCTGTCAATTATTTGGGCATTCTTTTCAGCAGTTGCCAATGTCTGGGCAGGTTCGGTGGGCAATTCAGTGCCACATGGGCAGGCTGGGCAGACATTTATTGCAGCATTTCCAGCAATCATTTTAGTAGTGTTTCAGCCAGATTTGGCAGGTCGGCCAGATCTGGCAGCAGTTGGCCATATTTGGCTGGCCAACCTGCATTATTTTAGGCAATCTTTTGTGCTATTTATAGCACCACTTCAGCCTGCCCTCCTCACTTTTTCTTTCAGGTCTGGTGCATCTAGCTTGAGGCGATACACCAACAGTCCTTGTACATCTGCCCTCTTCATTTCAGCATTCATTGACTGCAGATTTCTGTGTTCTTCTGTCTCTTTTCTCTCTCCCTTTCTCTCATGTTCATTGTCTTTCAGTCTTCTCCATACGCTTCCACATTCGTTGCACTCTGACATGGTATCAAAGCAACATAGAAGGGTTGATTGATCATGGGCAGACCTGATCGGGAATATTCTTCGAAACAAAAGTTTGAGTTTTCAGCCTTTTGAGGCTGTAGTGAACAGGTTCTCCACAGAGGAGGAGCAAAGTTGCTGTTTTTTGCAGGTCCTTGTTGTTTGTAAAGAAGGAAAGGCCGTGCTTTCAGCCTTTTGCTGTAGATTTTGAGTTTTTATTGCCTCCAGCAAGTGAAACTCTTTGAGGACGAGCGGAGGACGCCCTAGCGAGCACCAGCACCAGCACCGTGCACAAAATCAAAGCAAGCTGCTCTTATTTTTGTACAGGTCATTCCACTTACATTGTCAACCGAAATTGACACGAAGTTTCGGCCTATTATGAATCATATGGTCCCCGTGTTGCTGGCTCTTCCTTCAAATCAAAAGCTTGATGGAGAGAATTACCGCATTTGGTGTGTAATGATGCTTGCCATCTTGGAGTCTTATGATTTGGTAAAGCTCATGACCAAGACTATAGACTGTCCTACAACTCATGATGCCTCCAAGCTTTCTACAAATGAGAAAGCCGAGTTGATGAAGGCATAGCAACCAAAAACATAAAAAATGTTTAGAAACAAAACGTCAAAAACATGTTTCGTAAGTTTCTTTCAAGAGGGGTAAAATAAGAAACGCAGGTTTTTTAATATAAGGATTTTTAATATTTTGACTAGGGAAAGAGGTTCTAAATCTCTATGGAACTCTCTCTTAAACAAAGAATGGCCAATTGAGCTTCAGTGATAGTAGAGTCAATTGAGAATAATACGTTACATATCCATGATCCATTATTGACTTATCACTTATGTCAAATTGAGTCTTTGGACAAGCTATACTATGGTTTAGAACTCTAACATTATGATTCATACATATCCTACAAAGAAAATTGAAGTTAACATGTAAATAGCCTATCTACAATATGGATTGAGTCAAGTTGCAACATCATGATTCTCATTTCAAAGCAAACTGACAAAATGTCAAAATCGAAAATGAATCATAATATATCATAAATAACTCATAAATGAGACTAAAGTCATATAATATTTAACTCTCAAGACAAGAATAGATACTAGATTGACAAAGTCTAATAACTAAACAGAATCACAAAAAAATCAGTCTCTCGTCCAAAATCTTGAACCCTCACGATTCATTACGCATCATCATTATCATGTTTAACATTGCCCAATAGTTTTTGTCAAAAAAACCCATGTGTTGAATTTCAAGTCACCCAAAAAAAAAACCCATGTTTTTTACTCTCAAAAACGTTTCATACTTTAAGAAACGTTTTGTTAGTTTCAAATTCAAATAAACGCGTTTATTAGCTGCTATGGATGAAGGTACAAGCACATTGGGACAAATTGAATGCTCACATCTGTTCTTTCCTCTCTCTCTCTCTCTCTCTCTCTCTCTCTCTCTCTCTCTCTCTCTCTCTCTCTCATTCCAATTGCCATTGCTCACATCAAACACTCGATCATAACTCAAGAGATATAGGTGGAGCTTAATCAAATATGCAATCAAATGACCGTGATGAAGCAGGTGTCTCCAGAGGTTCAAATGAGGACTTTGAGTCCTACTAAGTATTCTTCTATACAGGAGCATATCAATAAGATTCGACAATTGCAGATACATGTATAGAATGCAGGAAAGGCAATTACCTCAGAGGACATGGCGATAACTCTTCTTTCTCAGTTACTGCCTTGATTTAGTGCATTCTATTCCGCCATGATTACTTCGGGGGGGAATAGAGACCCTTAAGTGGGAGGAGTTGGTTCCTATGGTCTTGGACCAAGAGGAACAACTCAAAGGTCAGAACACTCCTAAGTCGGAGGCTTTGACTGAACAATCTTCCCAACAAAAGGGAAAGAATAACAAGAAGAAGAAGGATGAGAAGTCCAAATAGGACAAAGCCAAAGAGTCTACTTGTCACATATGTGGCAAGTGTCTGAAGTGGTGCAGCAATGGAAGCATAGAAGAACCATCATTTGACCAAACGCTGCTCCAAATCACATTGAATGGGTTGGCATCTGAATTCCCTCACAATTACACAAATTTCATGTGCTAAATTCAATATATGATGCCTTCACCAATTGGCACGGGTCCTAAGGTGGCTGTCAACCCTAATTTTTGCAGAAATTTAGGATTTACAGCACAGATCTCTCTACTATCCATCACATTTGATTGAGGTCTACTCAAAATGGCTGAGAAATGCTAATCTCCAAAGAATTGATTGGAGAAGGTGAGAGAAAGCCAAGATGAGAGAGAAATCTGACTTTCTCCACGAGAAAACCCTCAATTCTGCCTGGTGCCTACTTCAGCCTGCATTTAATACATTCACCTACTATCAGGCACCTCCAAAATGCTATCACCTAATCAGCAATGCTATTGCCAACCCCTGGAAGGTGACTCCCTCCTATCTCCTGCCTAATCAGGCCCCCAAATGGCTGTCTTCTGTAGTAAATTGTTGTTCTCTAGTCAGAAAATGAACCAGCAACTCTCTCTCCCTCTCCCAAGCTGTAAGCTAATTAAATGGCTGAGACCCAACCCCCAAAAACGTTTTCTCAGTTTGCATGGGCATTCTTGCCAAGTGGCAGCCTTCTAAACACATTTTTCAGCATTATCCAACCATTTAATTGTCAGAAGTGGAGAAGCGGTGGAAGCATAAACATGTGCTGAAATAAACTGCTGAAACACAAGACAAAAAGAGAAAAGAAAAGAACACGATACAGGTGAGAACTCAGATGTATGCACGGGAAATGGAATCCATATATCTGAACACGAGACAGTCGCATACAACAGTGAGTCACTGGCTGCGTGGGAACTGGCACTGGCTCCTCTCTCCACAGAGTCTGCAGATGGTGAAGATGAAGTGACTGACTGAGGAGGAGCCACTGAGTATAAATAGGCTGAAAAAGTGGGGAGCAATAATGCTGGTCGGACAGCATTAATGCTGGCCGACTGGTGCATAAAAATGCTCCAATGGTATAAAATGCCACACCAGAAAAATACCTAAAATACCTAATAAAAATGCCCAGCCCAGATCAAGCTCAGACTCACACATGAGCTGACAAATACTCTGCTAACACCCTCTCTCAGATCATGAGTGATCCGATACAATACAATAGTACAATGAAAAGGGATCAGAAACTATACAACATAGAACCAGCAAGTAGAACCATGGATACCCAAGCAGTGGGTGATCAAGCCACCACCAAGGTGCCTCGGAGAGAACCTGATGTCGATGTTGATCGTACCAAACACCTGAAAATAGAGAAGATCATAGCATGTCTCTGTGTCCATCACCAATGTCTCGCAGTAGCATACAAGACCATCCTGTCAAAAATGCCCCTGAACATAGGTAACCATGGATTCCCCGCCTTTGGCCAGACCGCCAAAGTGTCCCCTCATGTGAGCTCCAGACGAAAGCCTCCCGCTCTCTGTCAGATAACCAGCTCAGCATGAACCTGGATGTCAATCCCAGCTCCAGGATTTGATTCCGCCAGAGTGAAGTCGATGCGTCAGGGACGTCCCTCTCTGGAACCTGTGCACCTGTATAAATGTATAGATGAGGCGCGGCTGCCCCATTTGAACACCCGCTCACACTCCCTCTCTGGCAGAGAGTCGTGAGGGATGACCTCATCACCACCACTAGAAAGCAGCCGAGGAAGGGGCCACCAAGCCCTTCCCACGATCCAAAGAAGAGGATCCCTTCCGCGCCTTGGACTTCACCTTGGTCGGAGGATCGGAGTCGGAGTCTGATGAAGGAGTGGACTCATCGGTAGATGAGTTCAGCATCCCGCTTCGTCTTCTGCTCCTTCCTGGAAGCCGCTAACTTCTTGCAGTCCTTCCGCAAATGTCCCTTCTTGCCACAATGGTAACACTGGGCCTTCGACTTCTTCTTCCCGTTACCCCTCTCTGAAGCTACATAAGCCTCGCCCCCTTGTAATCTCAAGGATGCCTCATGGTGGTCCTCATCAAAGTCTTCAGGAAGAGGAAAAGGACGGAGAGATCGAGCAATAGCTCCACAGACGATGTACCATAGCCGCTTCTGCACAAACCAAGCTTTCATGACAGCACTCCATGTGAGATAATCAGGTCCATGTAACTTATCATCAGTGGAAGTGCACGGAGGAGCCATATGGAGAGGATAAGAAGAGAAGTAGAGAAGAGATGGAATTTAGAGAGGAAACACAGCCAAAACACAAGCACAGACTGCAGAAAATGAGAGTTCACATGCAATATAACCCAAAATCTAATCAATAGAAGACAAAATCTGCTGCAGAAAGTTAAAAAATCAGTCAAAAACTGCCAAAAACAGAGAAAACGGCCTGAAGTAACAGTCACCCAGCCACGAGAGATGCTGAATCAGCAAAACGCAGGCTGTAACCTGGAGAAAAACAGGTAGAAAACTGTCGCCAGCAGCTGCAGATGAAAAACGCAGGCAGCAGGCGATGGCAAAACTGCAAAAAACGCAGGCTGAAAACAGTCCCAAAACAGGTCGCCTGGCTGTGACAGCAGTCGTCTGATCAGCAGGGGTACAAAACAGTCCTGAAATCAGCAAGAAAACACAGCAGAAACACAAATCCTGAAAACTGATACCATGTCAGAAGTGGAGCAGCGGTGGAAGCATAAACATGTGCTGAAATAAACTGCTGAAACACAAGACAAAAAGAGAAAAGAAAAGAACACGATACAGGTGAGAACTCAGATGTATGCACGGGAAATGGAATCCATATATCTGAACACGAGACAGTCGCATACAACAGTGAGTCACTAGCTGCGTGGGCACTGGCACTGGCTCCTCTCTCCACAGAGTCTGCAGATGGTGAAGATGAAGTGACTGACTGAGGAGGAGCCACTGAGTATAAATAGGCTGAAAAAGTGGGGAGCAATAATGCTGGTCGGACAGCATTAATGCTGGCCGACTGGTGCATAAAAATGCTCCAATGGTATAAAATGCCACACCAGAAAAATACCTAAAATACCTAATAAAAATGCCCAGCCCAGATCAAGCTCAGACTCACACATGAGCTGACAAATACTCTGCTAACATTAATTAATTTTCAAAATTAAATAATTCTAAAAATGAATTCCATCGGTTATGACCCTACCCAAAATTAAATGTGTCCATCCATAATTAAATTGGCTAGGCCATTTGCAACTTGGAGTAGTCCCCAACCTCTGTTGACCCTTACACTGGTATTAATTTATTAATTAATGCTAGTCCCTACTATCACCACCAACACTTATTAGCCAAATAACTATCCCAAGATCAAAAGTAACACCAACTGACCTCCAAAGCCTAGCTGGCAAAACTTATCACAACTTGTGCCTTTGACACCCATTGCATCCTCGGGATGTTGGGAATAAAAGCCCTCATGCCTTTTTTAAATGTGCTCGGGTGTGAACATACCCATAGTGCTTGTACTTTCATATATATATATATATCTATCTAAAAACCTAAAGTGGTACACTCATCATTGTACCCAAAAATCATGTTCACTCCTGACTACTCTACACTCTCTCATTCTCTCTGCCGCTAGCAAGCACTGTCTATCTCGATCTTCGCACCCTCTGAACTCGACAAACTGGTATCAGAGCAGGCAAGGAGTCTACGCTTCTCGAAACGTCAAAAGTGAGCCAGGTTGCAGAAGGCGAGCAAGTCATGAGGTCGTGAGGTCGTGGGCGACAGTTACTGCAGGCTCGACAGGGCAGCTAGTAGGCGAGTTCTTGACGGGTAACAGACTGACAGTCGACGAGAGGGTTGATTGTCAGACGAAGGCCACGTGGCATGGGACAGGATACGTTTTCTGTAGGCGATGACCACAACAACCTGCAACAGCTATAGCGACCGAATACGAAGGCTAGAGGTGACAAGATATGGCTGTGCGACGGGACCGAAGAGCTTCTGTATGGTGGGCGACAGGTTTCTTTCGGCTCGGGCAGAGACAAAAGGTCAACAGTCTATTTTTTAAAATTTTACTTCATCCTATTTTCACCTCTCTACCGGGTATTCACACATAAAAGCACAGAGTGCAAATCTGTCTCTTAAATTTTGGGGCTTTTCCCAAATTTGGTGCCTGACACATATTGCAGTGATCTCTAGACCATAAATTGCAGACATTGAATGCATAGGCCTCAGAATTTTTTTGGGTATTCTCAAATGCAAGTGAAATTTTTGCTTGGATGAGTCAATTTCACTGAAATTTGTGCAATCTTGACCTGAAAATTTGGGGCTTTTCTCGGATTTGGGGATTGTGATGCAGGACAAGACAATTTGTCTCAAAAATTGAAAGAATTTGTGACATTTTGCCTCTGATATTTAGGGCTTTTCATATACATGCAAAATTGGGCTGAAATTTACCCAATTTCTTGACATTGATGCACATTGGACCCCGTGCAATTTGGGGCTTTTGCTGTTTGGGCAAAATTTGTACACCATTTGGTCATTTTATGTACATGCGGGTTTAATTCCATGCATTTTGGACACCTAGCACTTGGAAAGTTTTGAAGGTTTTGCTAAAATTGCTCTATTTTGGCAAAATTGGCATGTTCTATGCATGTCAGGGACAGTGCAAATGTATGGTTGATGCTTTGAGCACAAAAATTTGTGGGGCTTTTGACCATGCGTCTCAAATTTTATGCCCATGGGTACATGTACAACTGAAATTGCAGCATTGAGGAAATTCAAAGCTAGCCCAATGCACATCGACAAGAAAGTTTGGTATTTTGACGTCGATTGTTTGTCTTTTAAAGGTACGTGAACTGGGTTTAGAACGCCATAGGACATGCCCATATTCAGTGCAGGTGTTAAAGCAACTATTTGTTTTTTATGCCATTCTAATAAATAAAAGAAAAGTAGTTTTTTAAAAACAAATCCTCTTGTACCCCTTAAGCAATGTGGCAGAGAACCTTTTTTGTTTATATAGTGTCTGGGCTGGGTACTTGGATTTGGACCAACATGCTTCTCTAACTTTTATAGCCTAGTCTGAGATTATATTGTCTGATAAAAAATGATCGTTTCCGACATGCAGACGTCGTATCTTCTTTTATTTCGTATCCGCTCTCTATATCCACTGGTTTATCTAGGCATATCGTCGATTATTTTATTTCTATGCTTTCCTACCCACGTAACATTACAAAAGGTGCAGCAACGGTAACGATGTGACAGGATGGAGTTAGAGGGAAAAAGCTATGGAAGTAAAAAGAATTCCATTCCAAGGGAAAGAAAATATCAATAGCCTATCCTCTAAGCACTCATGAGAAACCCATCTCTCCTAAAGAACACGTGTGAGAAATATTTATTTTTAGCAATTTTGTCGTCTATAAAGCTTTGACCTTTCTATGCAACCACTAAAAAGCTCTGGCTAAAATTTGGGACTGCTCATGTAATGTGATGTATTTGCCCTTGGAACAATTGTAATCAATTGTGGAGTGATGTAGCACATGGTTTGGTGCTTCTGAAAATTTACTTACAGATCTGAAATTTCTGCTTCTGCGTGGACTTTTATTGTTGGTTGGTACTTGTTTGTACCTTGGTCACTTGTGTGACAATTTGAGCCTGCATTTGCTGAATTTTTTGGTCGCATTTGGGCTGAAAACCATGGCTGGCAGAAATGACATCAGTAATCTCATGCACGTTAAGAAGCTTGAAGGAGAACATAACTTTGCTCTCTGGCAAAAACAATACTACAATATCCTGCTACAGAAGAAGCAGGCAAAGCCGATTAAGACCAAAGGGACAAAGCCCGCAGACATGGAACAGGAAGATTGGGATGAGTTAAATGAGCTTGCACACTCAACCATCGAACTATCGATTTCTAATGCCTTGCTGTGTAACATTGAGCTGAAAAAGCTTATGGATTTGCGTGTAAAAGAGGGTACAGCAATGTCTACTCACTTGAGTGAGTTTAACTCCATTTTCAGCCAGCTAGTTGCCTTGAAGTTCTTGATTGATGAAGAATTTAAGGCTACGTTCTTAATTTGCACTCTTCCAAAGAGTTGGGATACATTCAGGACTGCTATGAGCAATTCTAATGCAATCCTTTTGTATGCTAATGTAGAGAGTGCTCTACTCATGGAAGAAATGAATCGGCAGAACAATGCATCCAGTAAGTCTTCCAGTGCTTTGCATACTAGGGGTAGATCACAGCAGAAAGGCAAATCTGATAGCAAGGGACACAGTAAATCACATGGCAAAGATGTTGAATGCCATCATTGTAGCAAGAAGAGTCACTTTAAATGTGACTACTATAAATGGAAGAAAGAGAAAGGAAAGGGCAAGAAGACAGATGATAGCAAGGAAGAGAAGAAAGAGAGTCAGCCTAAGAAGAGCAGTGTCAAAATTAAAGAGGTGAATAGTCACTCATGACAGTGACAGTGGGAATGACGTACTCTTTATCTCTTCACACTTTGGTGCACATGCTTTACTTGCAAATACAGATGATAGCATGCATACTTGGATTCTCGATTCAGGTGCTTCCTTTCATGTCACCCCTCATCGTGAGTGGTTCTCTACCTATACAAGGGGTCGCCATGGTGTTGTTCATCTTGGGGACAACTATACATGTAACATCGCAGGTATTGGCAGTGTGCAATTGCAGTTTCAGCAGGGTTCTATCTTCGCACTTCAACATGTACGGCATGTACCTCAGCTCAAGAAGAGCTTGATTAGCACAAGGCAGCTAGATGACAATGGATTTCATACCACCTTTCGTGATGGAAAGTGGAAAATCTGTAAGAAGGGATCTAGAGTGATTGCCAAAGTTTGTAGAAGTGATACCTTGTATCCTCTCCATCTATCTAGTGTGAGTGATCATGTTGTTGCCATGACCGAGCAGCGGTGGAAGCATAAACATGTGCTGAAATAAACTGCCGAAACACAAGACAAAAAGAGAAAGAAAGAACACGATACAGATGAGAACTTAGATGTATGCACGGGAAATGGAATCCATATATCTGAACACGAGACAGTCGCATACAACAGTGAGTCACTGGCTGCGTGGGCACTGGCACTGGCACTGGCTCCTCTCTCCACAGAGTCTGCAGATGGTGAAGATGATGATACTGACTGAGGAGGAGCACTGAGTATAAATAGGCTGAAAAAGTGGGGAGCAATAATGCTGGTCGGACAGCATTAATGCTGCCCGACTGGTGCATAAAAATGCTCCACTGGCATAAAATGCCACACCAGAAAAATACCTAAAATACCTAATAAAAATGCCCAGCCCAGATCAAGCTCAGACTCACACATGAGCTGACAAATACTCTGCTAACACCCTCTCTCAGATCATGGGTGATCTGATACAATACAATAGTACAAGGAAAAGGGATCAGAAACTATAGAACCACCAAGTAGAACCATGGATACCCAAGCAGTGGGTGATCAAGCCACCACCAAGGTGCCTCGGAGAGAACCTAATGTCGATGTCGATCGTACCAAACACCGGAAAATAGAGAAGATCATAGAATGTCTCTGTGTCCATCACCAATGTCTCGCAGTAGCATACAAGACCAGCCTGTCAAAAATGCCTCTGAACATAGGTGACCATGGATTCCCCGCCTTTGGCCAGACCACCAAAGTGTCCCCTCATTTGAGCTCCAAACGAAAGCCTCCCGCTCTCTGTCAGATAATCAGCTCATCATGAACCTGGATGTCAATCCCAGCTCCAGGATTTGATTCCGCTAGACTGAAGTCGATGCGTCAGGGACGTCCCTCTCTGGAACCTGTGCACCGGTATAAAAGTATAGATGAGGCGCGGCTGCCCCATCTGAACACCCGCTCACACTCCCTCTCTGGCACAAGAGAGTCGTGAGGGATGACCTCATCACCACCACTAGAAAGCAGCCAAGGAAGGGGCCACCAAGCCCTTCCCGCGATCCGAAGAAGAGGATCCCTTCCGCGCCTTGGACTTCACCTTGGTCGGAGGATCGGAGTCGGAGTCTGATGAAGGAGAGGACTCATCGGTAGAGTCAACATCCCGCTTCGTCTTCTGCTCCTTCCTGGAAGCCGCTAACGTCTTGCAGTCCTTCCGCAAATGTCCCTTCTTGCCACAATGGTAACACTGGGCCTTCGACTTCTTCTTCCCGTCACCCCTCTCTGAAGCTACATAAGCCTCACCTCCATAATGTGCCGGAAGCCGCCCTTGTAATCTCAAGGATGTCTCATGCTCAAGAAGCATCGAGGTCATATGTGTAAAACTAACAAGAGTCGATGATGTCTGCGCCCGCAAAGCATTGGCCACTTCATCAAACTCCGGGGGGAGCTTGTAGAGAACCGTCCCGACGAGATGCGCCTCGGGAAGAGCAGATTGCATGTGCCGAAGCTGGTCCTGTACCTGCGTAACACGAAGAAGAAAAGACTGAATAGTATCTTTCAGCTCAAACTTCATCTGCTGGAGCTGGCCATAAAGTGTGACTGCCCGCATGGTGGAAGATGCCTCGTACATCTGCTGCAACTTCTGCCATACTTCAGGAGATGTCCTACAGGAGGTAACCGCCGGTAAGACCGCTTTAGAAATACACCGAAGCAATACCGAGTAAGCACGGGTATCGTCCGAGTCCCATGTGAGCACCGCTTCCTCATGGTTGTCCTCATCAAAGTCGTCAGGAAGAGGAAAAGGACGGAGAGGTTAAGGAATAGCTCCACAGACGATGTACCATAACCGCTTCTGCACAAACCAAGCTTTCATGACAGCACTCCATGTGAGATAATCAGGTCCATGTAGCTTATCATCAGTGGAAGTGCACGGAGGAGCCATATGGAGAGGATAAGAAGAGAAGTAGAGAAGAGATGGAATGTAGAGAGGAAACACAGCCAAAACACAAGCACAGACGGCAGAAAATGAGAGTTCACATGCAATATAAACCAAAATCTGAGCAATAGAAGACAAAATCTGCTGCAGAAAGTCAAAAAATCAGTCAGAAACTGCCAAAAACAGTAAAAACGGCCTGAATTAACAGTCACCCAGCCACGAGAGACGCGGAATCAGCAAAACGCAGGCTGTAAACTGGAGAAAAACAGTAGAAAACTGTCGCCAGCAACTGCAGATGAAAAAGCAGGCAGTAGAGCGTGCGTAGGCAGCAGGCGATGGCAAAACTGCAAAAAACGCAGGCTGAAAACAGCCCCAAAACAGGTCGCCTGGCTGCGACAGCAGTCGTCTGATCAGCAGGGGTACAAAACAGTCCTGAAATCAGCAATAAAACACAGCAAAAACACACATCCTGAAAACTGATACCATGTCAGAAGTGGAGCAGCGGTGGAAGCATAAACATGTGCTGAAATAAACTGTCGAAACACAAGACAAAAAGAGAAAGAAAGAACATGATACAGATGAGAACTCAGATGTATGCACGGGAAATGGAATCCATATATCTGAACACGAGACAATCGCATACAACAGTGAGTCACTCGCTGCGTGGGCACTAGCACTGGCACTGGCTCCTCTCTCCACAGAGTCTGCAGATAGTGAAGATGATGATACTGACTGAGGAGGAGCACTGAGTATAAATAGGCTGAAAAAGTGGGGAGCAATAATGCTGGTCAGACAGCATTAATGCTGGCCGACTGGTGCATAAAAATGCTCCACTGGCATAAAATGCCACACCAAAAAAATACCTAAAATAACTAATAAAAATGCCCAGCCCAGATCAAGCTCAGACTCACACATGAGCTGACAAATACTCTGCTAACACTTGTATCCTCTCCATGTATCTAGTGTGAGTGATCATGTTGTTGCCATGACCGAGCAGCGAAGTGTTTCTCTGTGGCATGGCCGGTTGGGACACATGAGTCAAACTGGAATGAAAGTGCTCTCTCGTTTGGGTTACTTGCCTTGTCTTTGTTAAGCTGATTTTGAGCATTATGATCATTGTGTTTATGGTAAACATGCACAGTCGTCTCATAAAAAGTCTCTTTCGCTGAAATCTTCTCCTCTAGAATTAGTACATTCCGATGTATGTCAGATGCCATGATTATCTTTAGGGGGAAAGAAATATTTTGTCACCTTTGTCAATGATGCTACACGGAAGGTATGGGTTTATCTTATTCGTAGCAAGGATGAAGTGCTTGATAAGTTTAAAAAATTATTGGCATTGGTTGAAAATCAAACTGATAAGACACTTAAGTGCCTTCGCTCTGACAATGGTGGGGAATATGTGTCCAAGGCCTTTCAAGCATTTTGTGACAGCAAATGGATAAAGAGGGAGCTCACTACCCCTCATAATCCATCCCAAAATGGCGTTGCAAAGCGTATGAATCGGACCATATAGGATAAGGTTCATACAATGATGTCTCATATTGTATTATCCCATGGTTTTTGGGTAGAGGCTGTTATGACAGCCATACACTTGATTAATCAGTCACCAAGCACGTCTTTGGGGCGGGTAGTTCCCCAAGAAGCGTGGTCGGGCAAGCCACCTTCATATGCTCACCTGAAAGTGTTTGGCTGCGAGGCTTTTATACACATTCGTAAAGAAAAACGCAGCAAACTTGAGCCAAAGTCCTGTAAATGCATTTTTCTAAGATATAGTGACGAGGGTAAAATGGGGTGTAGATTATGGGATCCCGAGAAAAGGAAAGTAGTATGCAACAATGATGTTATCTTCCGGAAAGATCGCATGCATAAACAACCCAAAAAGACGGAGAAGGTCCATAGGGTTGTATTCCGAGAAGAAATACCTTTTGGACAGCAAAATGTGCCCGTTGTACAGCAGCAAATACCTGCTATAAATGAACCTTTAAATGCAAAAAATAATGCTAGAAATGATCAGCCAACTATTGTCCATGATGATGAGCCACTATACGTGCAGGAACACCCAAGATAGCAAGTTGTTAATGCTGATTTGCAGGCTGAAATGCCAGGACAGCAAGGACAGCAAGCTGTTAATGCTGACCCCGTGCAGGTTGCCGGCTGATCGTCACCCATCCGTGGCCCGTCGTGGTCCCACCATCAGAGCCCGTGAAGTCGCGCGACTCCTGCTCGTTCATTAGTGCAGCCGCGGCCTGTTCGCCTGCTGGTCGCCTGTCAGTTGTGTGGCTCCCGTCCGTCAATGCGCCGTGACCTGCTCCGTCCTATTGGCACGATGTCGTCAGATTGTCTGACTTACCCGTCGTGCAGTCGCCATGTTGTCGTCAGCTCATCTGACAAACCATTGGTCGTCAGCGCTACTGGTCGCATCCTAAACTAGTCAACTGCCCTTTGCACCTATCAACTGCCTCTCCTGCACACGAGCCTAGCTACAACTCCCCTGCACTTGTTGACTTACAACTGCTGCTTGTTAAGTCCACCTGGGACTCTTGCAACACCTACCATCTGCTTCATCCCGAGAAGCGTGCACTCCTTGCCGCTCTGATACCAATTTGTCGAGCTCCGAGGACACGAGGATTGAGACACACAGTGCTTACTAGCAACACAGAGAGAGAGAGAGAATGCAGAGTTGTGTGGAGATTGAACACGATTTGTGGGTACAATGACAAGTATACCTCTTTAGGTTTTTTAGATAGATATATATACGAAAGTACAAGTGCTAAGGGTGTGTTCACACCCGAGTACATTTAAAAGGCACGAGGACCTTTATTCCCAACACGATTGGCCCCAAAATTTGCGCCCCTTTCGGTATTTCTTTAGCTTTATTGAAGAAAATGTTGATTTACAATGGGATTCTCCCAATCCCCTTCACAATTTACGAGCCTAGGACCCGAGGAAATCATGGGATGTCAAAGGCAAAAGTTGCTATAAGTTATGCCGCGCAAGTACTAGGTAGTATATGGTGGTAGTTGTTGGCCTAGGTCATTCATTTGGCTATAAGTGTCAATTGGTGACACTAGAGATGTAGCGCTTAATGGTACCTAACGCCAATCTGATGATTAAAGATGGTGGAGAGACACTCGGCAATGGAAGTTTTTCAGCCAATTTAATTATTGGCCAGTCAGATAAATTTTCTAGGCATTGAAATAATTATTGGATTAATTTTTAGATTAAAAACTAAAAATTAATATTTAATTATGGCTAATGCTGAAAAAACCATTTGGGAAGGCTACCACTTGTCAAAAATGTCCATGCAAGACTGAAAAACGTCTTTAGAGGCTAGAGAGGGGCATTTTTAGTCTATTCAGCCTGCAAGAGAGAGGGAGGAGAGGCTGCTGGTCTAATTTGCAGCCATTGGAGGACTTTCTGAGGCAGCCAAGGGCTGGAGAAGACCCATCAACAACAGGTGACAGCAACTGCAGGTTGTTGAGACAAAGGCAACAGTAGTAAATGACCGGATTTCTTCAGTTCTTTGCATTTGACTGATTTTCTTCAGTTTTGCTTATGTTTAATTGACATTTGATTAAAGGATTAATCAAATGTGCAATTAAAAGATGCACATGTGAGGTGCAAACTACGTTTTTTACAGTTGAAGGCCCAAGGACCCTGTGAAAAAGATGGGTGTCAAAGGCAAAAGTTGTAACAAGTTATACTTGTTAGATTCTTAGGTGAACTATGGTGTCACTTTGCCCCTAGGACTATTATTGGCCATTAAGTGTCAGTGGTGACACTAGGGCCTAGGCATTAATTAATGGATTAATGCATGTCCAAGGATCAATTAATGCATGGGACCACTTTGGGTTGCAAATGGCCTAGCAAATTAATTTTTGGATGGGCAAGGTCAATTTTTTGGGCCTGGATTAAGGGCTGAATTAATTTTCAGAAATTAACTAATTATGAAAATTAATTAAATGGCTGAAAATTGCTGAAAATGGATTAAGAAAGCTGCCACTTGGCAAAACTTTCCCATGCAAGTAGGGAAAAGGCTAAATAGCGCTGAAGGGAGAGGGAAATCTCGTTTTTTCATTTTGGAGTTGTTGGAAAGAGGTGTTGGATTGTTGCTGCCAACTTTTGGGGCCATTTCCCAGCCATTGGAGACCATTTTGGTGATGGAGATTGCATATTCTTGACCTTGGGAAGCTGCCAATTGCTGCCAACACACTTTCTCCTGAAGATCACAGTCTCTGATGCTCCTATTGTTGTTGGTGCATCCGTTTGGGGCTGGTACAACAGGGCAGCAGGCTGATTTTGATCAGTTCTTCGCGACAAATCTCAGAATTTTCTCTTTCTACAGCATTCTCTCATCTCCTTCAGCCTATGCTCAGCCATTCTCAGCAATTCTTAGCCATTCGGAGGAGATCTCAGTTATTTTTGGTGGGCTGATCTGTAATTTCTGCAGTAAACCCTAATTTACGGTAAAAATTAGGGTTTTGCAACCACCTTGAGATCCATGCCAGAGATTGAAGGCTCAAGGGATTGAAATCAGCAGCTGATAATTGAAGATTATCAAGGGATTTCAGGAGCCAGCCCATCTCAAATTGATTTGGGGCAGCATTTAGCCAGCCAAGGGTCAAATTGGAAAAGAAGCCCTGGGTGAATCAAGGGAAAAATGACCCAAAAGGCTTGCTGGTCATTTATGACAACAAGAGCAATTCGTTAGCAAGAGAAGACTGAAGAATCTCGAGTTGTACTCCTTTCAATCGAATGAAAGCCAAAGAAATACCGCAAGGGGCGTCAATTTTGGGGCCAACTGGGTGTCTACTGTCCAAGAATGTTATGGTAAAGTATGTATTTCATTTTATGTGCATTTATTTATTGCTGTAATTAACTCTTAAATTAGGTTATCACCACCCATTCCAAGAAGGACGGCTGGTTTCATGGTTCCATTGCCGGGATACATCAAATCTCTTGATTTGGTGGGCCCGAGGCGCCTGATTGCAAGCCAAAGCTTTGTGCTAGTGTTGATCTTTGTGCTCAGCTGAGAAATTACAGCAAGATGTCTTCATACAGTGGGATGCAATCAAGCAGTAATGATGCCTCTCATGATTCACATTCACATGGGGAAGAAGGAAATGCAATGCCTGATCTTGGACAAGGCACGAATCATAGACAACATGCTGAAAATGTTGGACCCTCAATGCAGAAAGAGGATGATGATCAACAAGGGGAAACGGAATTCGATGATGCATTCAAGAATCGAATGAGGGCAGCAGCCAATATCTTTGCTGAATTGGCAAAAGATCCTCAGTTTACTCAGTTTTTGAACACTCTTACGAAGGACAACAAGGGCAAGAAGAGAAAATCCTCTTCTAGAGCTTCGGGACAGCAAGATGCACCGAAAAACAAGCCAAAGCCTTCTCAAGATACTCATGGTGAAAAGCAGTTGGTGCCAGTTGGGCAAGAAATGCAAATGCAAGTTCATGATGTAAATGCTAATCCTATGGTTTTTGGACAGCAAGGTTTGCATGAGAATTTGGGGTAGCCAGCTTACTTTGGTGGTAGCACAATTTTTCATGCTATGGTGGGTGAGCGACCGAATGTAGGAATGTATGGCACACCTCCCCATAACTTTCAGCAACCAATGCATGGCTTGCATAACCCAATGTACTCGGGTATGGCTCATGGAATGTATAATCCGATGTATAGCGGCATCGGTGCGATGCCTGGTGTGCAAAACCACGCATATGGGCAAGCATCGGTACCCCGTCACACTTTTGGGGCTCAAGGAATAAGTGCTGGTCATGCAAATGCTCCGTTTAATGCTGATTATCATGGCAAATACAGCAAATGCACCCTTTTTGCAGCAGCCCGTATATGACAATTTGACCCCCATAAGTCCAGCAAAGGACTATGATGAGGGAGGTAAAAGTGTGAAATTTGAACCATTTAGTGGTACACAAGATAGGCTGAAAGCTTTGACTTTCATTTAGTAGCTTGATGCAGCCTATTCTGGGGAAAACTTCACCGAATCCTCTAAGATTCGAAAGGCAACCACTTTCTTGAAGGGAAATGCATTGCAGTGGTGGTAAACACTCTTGATGCAAGGTAAAGCACCGTCAACATGGGTACAATTTAAGCAAATGTTTGTATCGAATTGGTTGACTAGTACCTTTGAGGTGGACATCATGACAGCTTGAAACAAGCTTGATGCAAAGGAATGCAAGAATTTAGAGCAATACAATAAGAAGTTTTGGGATGCATTGCTGCCCATCACTTCTTATCGATCAGTTCCCCTTCATGAGCAAGTGGAGAAGTATGTGTGTGGTTTGCCTAAAGGAATCAGGGATTTTTGCATTAAATCCATTGTTTCAAGCATGTCTCAGCTTATAGAAACTGCTACTACAGCTGATACATTGCTGCGTGGAAAGGATGCCAGCTTTCAAGACCATGATGAGTCAAATGTCAAGGAAAAGAAGGCTGAGAAAAATGGCAGATCTGAAAATCAAGCTGAAAAGAGGCAAAAACAGCAGCAAAGACCTTCGAAAAGTGTGGCAGAGCATAGAGAATTGAGGGCTGCTAATAAATGTTACATATGTGAACAAGAGGGACACATTGCTAGGAACTGTCCTAATCAACAACAAGCTGATAACGATGATAGCACATGAGAGAATCAGTGATGTATGGAATATCACACTGGGTTGCATGTGATGAAAGATCGGACATGCATTGTATGTTAGCAAGTGAAGCATGGTAGGCAAAAGATGCCGCAGTTTATTACAACTTAAGTAAGGATAAAGTATGCATTTCAAAGAACTTAAGGAACGTAAAAGGGAGCAGCTGATCACCATGGATGTGTATTGTATTTCTTAAAGGGTGATTATGTATTGCTGCGTTTTGAAAAGTCAAGGCTGAAAAAGATGAAAGGGCAAACGAGAATGTGTCACAAGACTGTGACAACTATTATCTTTTTGCTGATTTCTTTATTACATATTTTATTTGGTTTTTCTTTTTCGAAGGATCCCTCTTGAAATCTAAACGCCTGAGTTGCATGGCCAGTATGTGAAACGGACAAGAATGTCTAGTGAGTCAAGACTGGACAGTTAAGGTCCAGTATAAGTCTGGAAGAGACTGATGGCACTGTAGATTGACAAGCCTGGAAGAGACTTGTGAAAGTGTATATGGACAAGTGTGTTGAAGAACTAGCCTGGAAGAGACTAGTTCAAAGTGAAGATGGACAAATCTTCAAGAGATTAGTCCATGTGGGGTCATCAGTGGAAATTCACTTTCAGTTGAGCTACATTGCAAATTTGGATGTAGCCATAGTCTGCAAAGATGGTCAGAAGACTAGTGGGGATGCAATGGAAGCAACTCCTAAAATTTAGGGAGTTACTATTTTTGGACCCCAGAATCTGTTCGCGTCATTATCTTCATTTTTGCACGAGGATTAATCCTCTGGTCTATGCCGAGGTCAAATTTTGCACCGAGAATGGAGAATTTTAGACCGGAAGGCTATAACGGAAAATACCTTCTAGTGCTGCCACTTGGCACAAATGTGTGCACTTACCTCTTTAAAGAGGGGCTGGCGTGTAGTTTTTGGTCTAGAGGGGCTCATTTGTGAAGGAGAGGATGGACAGTGGCTGATGGAGAAGATTGGAGAGCTTGCCTATCTTGTCAATGATGCACAGAGGGCTGAGCTTGCTCCCTACTCTCTCTCTCTCTCTCCCTGACAGTATGGTTATGCTTCAGAATCAAGGGCCTTTCTTCTGATTCAGGTACAGCTGTGTGGGAATATGTTGTTTTTGCATGAGGCAAGAGCCTCCTTTTTCCAAGAACAGGAGCAGTTGTTTGCTGCCCTCAAGCAGGAACAGGTGAGGGTGGTAACCTCACCAAGCAAGTGTCTGAAACAGCACTAAATCAGTACAGATTTTGGACTGTTCAGAGGTTATTTCAGAGCCCAATTGATGTCAGAGTCAAGGGGCACTTGGCACAGATGATGCAGAACAGTACAGGGAACAATATGAGCTGATAACAGGTTTCAGAACAGGTCTGAACCAGTAATTACAGTGGGCTGAACAGTACAGGGAACAGTATGAGTTGAAAACAGGTTTCAGAACAGGTCTGAACCAGTAGTTTCAGAATGTATCTGCAATTCAAAATGAGGAACTATGGACCTTTCCAGGTGTTAGAGAGGATCAACGAGGTGGTATATCGGCTGAAATTGCCTCTACACTAGCGGATACACTATGCCTTTCATGTGAGCTTGTTGAGGCCTTTTTATGGTGATGTGCCTAAGGCTGTATCTGCTGAAATTCAGTCCAATGAAGAGGAGCTGAATGAGATATTGGTATCCGAGCAAATTTTGGCACATAAAGAGAAAAGGTCAAAGGTAAAGCTTCCATAAGCTATTGGGTGAAGTTTCACAACTGTTCACCAATGGATGCTAAATGGATGGAAGAGGATGACTTGGCAGACCATCCTCAGTTGTTGTAGCTTTACCTTGATGCCTTTCAGTTAGAGCCAACTTTGGATCGGGCTCTTTCAGGTTCAACAGGGCAAGGGTCCAGAGTACCACCTGATACTCAAGGGGGAGGTAGCACATCCACTTCTCCAGGAATGGACTGCTCTCGTGTATAGTGGATCTCGAATGTATTCAGCATGCATCCAAGGTATTGTGCTGATAGTATGTCTACCATGAGGTCACTATTCAGTGTATTAGTCACTATGGTATGTATGTAGATGAGTATGGTTTTCACTGCAGCTCTGAAACTGTACATTTGCATCAAGTTATGATCATGAGAAACTGATTATCGAGTGCTGGTTTTCAGTGTATGATCATTAGTTTCAGTGGTATTCAGCTGGTTCTATGGATGGCAGCATGTGTATTGAATGCCATTGACAATTCAGCCATGGTTTTGGCTCGGTTTATGCTTTACTATGGTTGTGTAGTCAGCACTGTTGAGAAACAAGAGTTTGGGATGCATCCGATGAGTTTCTAGCAACAGTCCTGAACTATTGTTGAGCTTTATGCTATGTTTATGTTGGCTAGAAATTTTCAACAAATGGTAGGCATATGAGATAGTTAGCCAGCAATGGCCAATGTTGTGTTGACTATGATGCCTTGTGGAAATTCCAGTGCAGTATTGTTTACTTTGACACATTACAGTGCAATCGAGGACGATTCCAAGGATTTCAAGGGGGTGGTCGGTCACAAGAAGTGAAAATTTGATGCGTTGCTTATGTTTAATTGACATTTGATTAAAGGATTAATCAAATGTGCAATTAAAAGATGCACATGTGAGGTGCAAGCTACTTTTTTTTTATAGTTGAAGGCCCAAGGACCCTGTGAAAAAGATGGGTGTCAAAGGCAAAAGTTGTAACAAGTTATACTTGTTAGGTTCTTAGGTGAACTATGGTGTCAGTTTGCCCCTAGGACCATTATTGGCCATTAAGTGTCAGTGGTGACACTAGTGCCTAGGCATTAATTAATGGATTAATGCATGTCCAAGGGTCAATTAATGCATGGGACCACTTTGGGTTGCAAATGGCCTAGCCAATTAATTTTTGGATGGGCAAGGTCAATTTTTTGGGCCTGGATTAAGGGCTGAATTAATTTTCAGAATTAATTAATTATGAAAATTGATTAAATGGCTGAAAATTGCTGAAAATGGATTCAGAAAGCTACCACTTGGCAAAACTTTCCCATACAAGTGGGGGAAAGGCTAAATAGGGCTGAAGGGAGAGGGAAATCTCGTTTTTTCATTTTGGAGCTGTTGGAAAGAGGTGTTGGACTATTGCTGCTAGCTTTTGGGCCATTTCCCAGCCATTGGAGACCATTTTGGTGATGGAGATTGCATATTCTCGACCTTGGGAAGCTGCCAATGCACTTTCTCCTGAAGATCACAGTCTCTGATGCTCCTATTGTTGTTGGTGCATCCGTTTGGGGCTGGTACAACAGGGCAGCAGCTCATTTTGATCAGTTCTTCGCGACAAATCTCAGAATTTTCTCTCTCTACAGCATTCTCTCATCTCCTTCAGCCTATGCTCAGCAGCAATTATAGCCATTCGGAGGAGATCTCAGCATTTTTGGTGGGTTGATCTGTAATTTCTGCAGTAAACCCTAATTTACAGCAAAAATTAGGGTTTAGCAGCCACAGAGATTGAAGGCTCAAGGGACTGAAATCAACAGCTAATAATTGAAGATTATCAAGGGATTTCAGGAGCCAGCCTGTCTCGAATTGATTTGGAGCAGCATTTGGCCAGCCAAGGGTCAAATTGGAGAAGAAGTCCTGGGTGAATCAAGGGGCAAATGAGCCAAAAGGCTTGCTGGTCATTTGTGACAGCAAGAGCAATTGGTTAGCAGGAGGAGATGGAATCAATAGTTGTACTCCTTCCAATTGAATGAAAGCTAAAAAAATACCTCAAGGGGCGCCAATTTTGGGGCCAACAGGGTGTCTACTGTCCAAGAATGTTATGGTAAAGCGTGTATTTCATTTTATGTGCACTTATTTATTGCTGTAATTAACTCTTAAATCAGGTTATCACCACCCATTCCAAGAAGGAAGGCTGGTTTCAATAGGCTACTTCTTACTACTCCACGAGATAGCTCCCGATCCAAGGAAGAAGGCATAACCTGTAGTGGACCATCTCAAATCCACATCACCTACCCAATCAGAATCACTTCAACCAAAAGAGTAAGGTACTTGGTCTTATAGACCCACTTCACACCTATCACCTTCCGGTTTGGCGCGCACAAAACCAACTCTCAAGTCTGATTTCACTCAATAGAATCGAGCTCCTCCTATTGGCCTAACACCAAATATCCTATACAAGAGCCTCCTCAATTGTAGTAGGCTCGATGTCATGAAGAATCTGTGACATAAGAGTATAGTTTACACAGAGTGAACTATTCAACTAGGCCTGTAAACGAGTTGATCTACGTAGACCTGTTGGAGAAGTAAAAAGTTGAGAAACAGCTGAGTCCTGCACGAGTTGTTGGTATGAACAAGGAATCCAAATACACTCATCCTGTTGCAAGGGAGATTGAGTAGCCTCCAGTACTTGCAATACACTTATTTGTGGAAGGGACTCCCCCTCACCAAGAAAGTAAATCCCCCTCATCTAAAGAAGGCTCCCCCTTTGACGACTGAGCATCCCTGAACGACTCCGAAGTGGAGGCTGAAGGGATGGAAAAACTCGACGAAGACGAAGTAATCACATCTATCAAAGGTGGTAGGGAAGCTGAAACCAATCTTTCTTCTTGAAAAGGGTGGTAATTTTCATTAAGCACTTAATTACAACAATCACTAAATAGACCTAAATTGAAATACACAATTTACCTTAATAATCTTGGACAATAGACACCCAATTGGCCCCAAAACTGACACCCCTTTCAGTATTTCTTTAATTATAATTGCTAATGGATTGAGTATAAATTGAGATTCCACAATCTCCTTTGCTGATCCAAAAGCCCCTTGTTGTATATACAATCAACAAGCCCTTTAGGCCAATTGCCCCTTGATTTTCACCCAAGAATTGCACAAATGGAACTACCAACTGGCCAAATGTTGCCCCAATTCAAAATGGATGGCCTAGCATCTGAAATCCCTATCAATTCCACGAATTTCACGTGCTGATTTCAGTGTACAATGCCTTCTCCTATTGGCATGGGTCCCAAGGTGGCTGCTAAACTCTAATTTTTGCATAATTATAAGGTTTCCAGCACAAATCTCTCTGTTGTCCACCAAATTTGGCTGAGATCTGCTCAAAATGGCTGAGAAATATGCTGAAATCTCCTAAGAATGGGTTGGAGAAGGTGAGAGAAAGCCAAGATGAAAGAGAAATCTGATTTTCTTAGCGAGAACACCCTAAATTCTGCCTATTGTCTACTCAAGCCTGCATTTAATGCAATCATCTACTGCCGGACATCTCCAAAATGATGTCACCTCATCAGCAATGCTATTATTAGCCCTTGGAAGGTGACTCCTTGCTGTCCCCTACCTGCTGAGGCCCCCAAATGACTGTCTTCTGCAGCAAATTGTTGTTCTCTAATTAGAAAATAAACCAACACACCTCTCTCTCTCTCTCTCTCTCTCTCTCTCTCTCTCTCTTCCCCAAGCTGTAAACTAATTGAATGGCTAAGGCCCAACCCCCAAAAACATTTTCTCAATTTTCATGGGCATTTTTGCCAAGTGGCAAACTTCTAAACCCATTTTTCAGCATTATCTAGCCATTTAATTAATTTTCAAGATTAAATAATCCTGAAAATTAATTTCAGCCCTTTTGACCCTACCCGAAATTAAATGTGCCCATCCACAATTAAATTGGCTAGGCCATTTGCAACTTGGAGTAGTCACCAACCTTTGTTGACCCTTAGACTGGCATTAATTAATTAATTAATGCTAGTCCCTAGTGTCACTGCAGACACTTATTGACCAAACCACTGCCTAGGGTCCAATTTGATACCAACTGACCAACACAACCCAATTGGCATAACTTATCACAACTTTTGCATTTGACACCCACTACATCCTCAAGGTTCTTAGCATGTTACCATGAAATAGCGGCCATGTGCATCACATGTGCTAAACAACCTTGCACATTTGATTAATAATTTAATCGAATGTTATCAGCAAGATTAAAGTATCTCAAAATTTTACGTCCTCATGACAAAAGCCGGGGTAGAGGGTAGAGGAGGAGGAAGGAAAGGAGCCGAAGATGAAGACAAGGTGCTAAAAGGCAACCTGAAAGGGAGAAGAGAAACTAAGGAAAGTTGGGGAAGGGTCAATCGTCGATGATGAAGAATCACCTACAAGAGAACCATCAATAGGATCCTCGAAGGCCACAGCTTCATCAAAGATTACATCCTTGCTCACCTCAAGATTCCATGTCATCGGGACATAGAGCTAATAGCCATTCATAGTAGTGCTATTAGCCCACAAAGATGAGCTTCTTGGAGTTCAAGTCAAGATTTTTCTTCCTCTTCTTCTTGTCCACATGGACAAATGCATCACATCCAAAGATGCAAAAGTGAGACATTGAAGGCTTCCTGCGAAACAAAGCCTCATATGGAGTCATGTCTTGTAAGGCATATGTTGGGGAGCAGTTGCAGATGTAAACTATAGTAACCACCACCTTATCCCAAAGGAAATGAGAAAGACCCCAATGTTCCAACATCAATCATGCCATCTCTAGCATGGTCCGATTTGCACGCTCCACCACACCATTCTTCAAAGGTGTGTTCGGATGGGAATACTCCACCCGAATATCATGATCCCTGCAAAACTGAGAAAAGAGGTTAGAAGTAAACTCTCCACCATGATTTGCTCGAATGCCACAAACTTTGGAGGTAGTTTGCGTCTCAACAAACACCTTCCACTTGCAGAAACAAGAGTACACCTCACTTTTGTATTCCAAAAAATAAGGCCACACATAACAACTAAAGTCATCTATAATCAATATCAAATACTTGGCCTTTCCAAGGAAGGCCATGCCCATAGGTCCTTAAAGGTTGATGTGTACCAACTCAAGCGGTATAGAAGCCCACTAGTCGCAACCTATGGATGTGGCTGCCTATATTGCTTGCCTCTCAAACAGCTAGGGCAAAAGTGTAAATAGGAGGAAAACCGCATCTTCACTTTGGATGGAACATTCTGTGAAAAATGAATAGAAGGGGAACAGGTGTGAATGGAAGTCTCCTCCCGCCGACGATAATCGCAATAATTGCATCTCCACTCAAAGGAGTATCCGGAGAGAAGCTCCTCCTCTCATCAAAGCCTATAAACTAATAAGACATCTTCGATTCTGCAATCACCCAAATATCTGCATATGAATGGAAACAACGCAATAAACAGAAGGCATTCAGTTGCTACCTGCACTCAAAAAGTTGTTGCCTACCACCGAAAAGGGATAGCTAACACTAGGGAACTGTCGCCACCACCAGCAAATTTGCATTGTTAACAAAACGCAAGGAAGGAGAAGCCACCTGATGCCTGTATGCTATCGCCTTGCCCTATATGTTCCCACCTAGCCTCTAGGGAATGTCGCCTGGTTTCCAAGACTGTCGACAAGGCACATGACCTCTAGTAGGGGCTACGTTTGTAGCAAAAGAAAGCTAAAAATCTATGTTTTCATATCAAGGCTGCTCCTTCGCGAAGATCACTTGCTCCTCTTCAATAAATCCCCAAATTGTATCCCCACTTAGGCGATGATACCATGTGAGAGTGTGCAACGGAAGAGAAACACGAACACAAAGAGAAGCAAAGAGAGAGATAGAGAAAGAGAGGAAGCAAAAAATGAAGAAAAAATAATATGTTGACTAAAGAAGAATGTTGATACAATGGGGATGCACTAATCAGTCCTTGCACGCAGCCCACAAAGTCAATGAGGGCACCAGATCAGGCTGATGATAATGGCAACACCAAGCATGGATTGGCCGGCTGTGCACCTACAAACGAAGGACTGTAGACTAAAGAATGTGCGCCTACCAAGTGGAGGGACTGGCTATAAATAGCCATAAATACCCAAATCTAGCCGACCTACACTAGTAGGTGCCAAAAAAGCTGACAACCTAGCATTCATAGTTGTCACGTACCAAAGGTATGATACAATGTGGTACAATAAAATACGGTACTAAATGGTACCTTAAGATTTTATATGGTACCGTACAATATTAGTACAAAAAAACTAACTTGATTATTTTGGACTAAAGATAATAGAATAGATTTTTCAAGTCTAAATAGCAATGCTTTTAGAGTATAAGATGAATACTTGAGGGTAGCGTATCAAAACTTAATGTTGCATGTGCAACATGCACTACTCCTACCTACAACTTACAACTACAAAGATGGGAGTGGACACTCATACATGAATGATCATACAAATAAGAGAAGTATGGGCTTGAGAGCGAGAAGGTTGAGAGAGAGAGAGAGGCTATAGAGAGAGAGATGAGAGACTTGAGAGAAAAAGAGGGTGTGAGAAGCTTGAGAGAGAGAGAGAGAGAGGTGCTTGGGGGAGAGAGAAATAAGAAATAAAGAAGAAGAAAAAACAAAGGAGAAAGGAAAAAAAGAACATTGTATGCTCGAAGGAGAGTGGCCAAAAAGTGCCTATTTTTTCGTACTAAATCATGTGAATACGTACCGTACGGATCAGTCTATACTACATGCGGAGAAAACCCTACCAGCGTTTAATGCTGGTCACTTTGAAGAAAATGCCAAAAAAATAGGGGAAGGCTACAGAAAAATCCCGGATGGCAAGGACAATGTCTGACAGGCAGAGGCAGATTGTAGAAAGAAAAAACTGGCTGGCCTAGGAATGCACACAAGAAGCTGACGACCGAATAAAATGCACCTACAACTGCCAGAGCTCCTATGTCTTTGCGAGACTCTGACAGATGCTCACAACCGGGAGATGACAGACTAACATGATTAACATAGGCAGGCTATCAGAAGCATCATGAAGCTTTTCACCTTTTGTTCCGACGGCCCATTGCACAGCCACTTGCACCCTACAGCTTGTTGACAAGGATTTCTGTAGTCCCATGTTGCACTCCCTTGTTGAACAAAGGTTCTTCAGCTTTACGCTCATCGTGTAGTTATTAATGAGCATTATCCATAGATGTAAACCCACCATAAATAAACATATTCTACAAACAACAGCAAAATGGAGAGCATTATCCATTGAAATAAGCCCCACCATAAACAGATACGTTCTACAAAGAACAGGAATTGGAAAGCGATATCCATTGAAACAACTCGGAGAGCAAAGACGTGCAACGACAAGCTATACAATAACAACAGTATATCCTACCTGGTGCAGGAGTTGGAGCTGCTCCTTCGGCGAGACGTAGTTAGGGATGTAGAAGATGGTAGGCAGGTTGCCCACTCGGTACGCGTCCAGATCTTCCATGGTCTGCATCTCATTCCGGTACGAATACAGGCCTTAAAACGTCTTCTAGTGTCTGTATAGCAACCCGCGAACGGTGACACGCACATGCCTAACACTACCTTACTCTAGTCATGGTAGTCAACACCATCAATTGGCTCACTGTCCACAAAAAAAAATGAAAATGAGGGAACTAGATGGGCTATGCAAGTTTAATAGGGTAAAGGAGCCATTAGTGTAGCAGTGCTAGAATGGCAACAGTCCAACCCCCAATGAAGTGACTCTGATTTGCACAAGGGAATGGCTCTAATTTCCATGTCTTGGAAATGGACAGTCTCAATTGACCATTTCTTCTATTCAAACTATGCTCTTTCTAAGCCTTTAGTGTCACCTGACTTTTTGACACAAAAACTACATAATTTTTTTATATTTTCTTCTATCTTTTTTGTTTTGTACTTCCTCTTTGCTTAAGTGAGAAGTCAAAGCTAGACACACATTAAATTTGTGATACATACAAAGATCGAAGCACAACATTTTTAGTGACACGCTTTTGGGTCCCTTACCTTAAATGTGGCACTAAATTTCCATCTCCAATTTCCCTTGTTCTCTCTCCTCTAGAATCATGAAGAGGGTTGGGTCCGCCTCCACTTTTGCATGTGCATGGCTCCCTTGTCTTTGTATATGGATTTGGAATGCCTAGGGTATTAAGTGACTATGTTTAGCAAGTAATAGAAATATATTTTGCATGTATTAATTTCTAGTTTATCATCAACCCAATGCTATGATGAACAATTTTGGGGCGCATTAATTCTTGTATCAAGTAGACACAATCCATAATTTTGGGGTTTGATTTCTAGTGACACTCTTTCAAGTCATTTCCACTATTCATGGCCCTCAATTTCCCTTGTAGTCTCTCCTCTACAATCATAAGGAGGATTGGGTCCACCTCCACCTTCATCTCCACGTGGAGGTCTTATCTTTATTCATTGACACCAAGTGTCTAGGGTATTAAGGGACTATTTTTAGGAAGTGAAACAATGATATTTTGCAGATATTCATTTCCAATGTATTACTAGCCACGTGATGTGATAAAAAGTTTGGGGTACATTGGTTTTTACATCAAATAGAGACACTCCGTAACACGTGCCTGATGGTATGATGAGGAGCACAAGGAACTATACAAACACCTTCAAATCCAAAGAGGGCTAAGGCATATTACAAAGAGGAAGGCCCTTAGACAAATGAGGACCCTCACTCATCATAGACAATGACCATACAAGTAGGCACAATAGCACAATCTATGCCACCTATTCAAAAGCAGAGATGTAGCCACAATATGGTGCAAATTAAGGGATCCATGGTGCCCCAAGCTCATATAGACCTAAAGACATGGCACTCATATGCAAAGAGGTTATATGATGTGCCACACTAGCTGTTGATTCCACACCCTCTAGAGCCTCACTCGACCGCATCCACCTTCTTAAGGAGACCTAGGAGAGAGAATGAGAGAAGGGAGAGATTGCAGAGAGGAGAGAGAAAGGGGAAGAATATGAGAGAAGAAGAGAAAGAAAGACTAGCAGAAGAGAGAGAAAGACACAGAGAGAGAGAGGGGGGGAAGCTATGGGAGCTGAAGGTGAAGGAAGGAGACAGATTTGTATTTCTCAAATGGTACCCTAATCAGGTCCTTGTACACCTTAAATACCCCATCAGTGTAACGGGGTATTCGCATGTGCTAACCCCGTGCAAGACCCTCTAATCCCCATTCTTTACATTCCATCCTAAAGGTTTTTGCCCTCAAAAACAAAAAGAGGACGTATTGGTATGGCTGGGGGGGGGGGGGGGGGGGGGGAGGGGGGTGTGAAATCTTGTGGAACGGTGGCCTACAAGCATGTATGCAGTGTGAGCATGAGGGAAGGAGATAACTTAGTACAAGGATAGACACCAATTCCAAACAAGAAGGGCTGGACAACACTGGACAGCATGCTGTCCCAAACAAGCCTGTAGTGGAAAACTGATCATAACTTGCCATGGGCAACTCCAAACGAGACGTTTTGCATATCAAAATGAAGCTCGTTGAGCGTACTTTTAGCCCAGGTAGGTCATGCATGGGTGTAATTAATGCAAGCCCAGAACTGTTCGAAAATAGATGCATGTCTAGTGCAAAACAGGCCCAATCATGCTATCTCGAATAGGCCTGTAGTGGAAAACTGATCATAACTTGCCATGGGAAACTCCAAACGAGAAGTTTCGCATGTCAAAACTAAGCTCGTTGAGCGTACTTTCAGCCCAAGTAGGTCATGCATGGGTGCAATTAATGCAGGCCCAAAACTGTTCAAAAATAGATAGCTGTCTACTGCAAAACAGGCCCAAATCGAGGTGTCCTTCAGCCAAGGTTGCTACCTCAAGGTCAGGGGACTACATCGGGGAAGTACTGATGTAGATAGAGCTTTTTTTAACCCCCGGGATCAAATGGATAACCTGCATGTTAAGCATCACCAGCATACAAGTCATCCATGCAAGCGTGGTTCTCTGCACTACCATCGGGGTCAAATAGAAAGTGGTTATCCTTTCCATGCATTGGGTTACCATCCACAAGTAAAGTTAGAATGGTCAGTACTACTAGCTATTGCATTGAGTCTGCCATAAGCATCATATGATTAAGCTCAGTCTGTGCTTGGATGCTGTCAATAACACATGGGATTACATAAGTGGAAAAGTGTACTGCATCAACCCTTATATGTGACATGTGTACAGACTGAAGGGTCTCCTGAAAGGACATGTTTTCTTGATCCGTAATATGAGCATGATCTTTAAGATCTACATGATCTTCTTTCTTGAATGAAAGTTCATTTTGCTTTGGACCCACATCAAAATGGTCTTCAGCAAGATCTATCTTATCTTTGTCATAATGATATTCGAATACAAATAGGAGTTTTGCATTCTGTGCTCTACATTTGTCTTGATGATCACAAGATATTGGCTTAGCACATCAATAGCATAAGCCCACAGCGTGCAGTTCTCGTATCGTATCGCTAGTAAGGTGTCTAATGCATTTAGCCTTAGATAGCAATCTACACACACGATCATCACCATTGGTCAGCTCAGTAATAGTTCTGACATCCTGCTGATAGTCAACTTGCTGCTCATGTACAATAGATGGCTGCCCATGACCATAATGCTCATGCTGTCCATATGGAGGGTCATACCAATGTGGTCGTTGCTCATAATGATACTCATGTTGTCCATACTACATATGGTGATAATAGCCCTGCTACTCATGTACATCTATTTGCTCTTGATTATTACCAAAACTTTGGTCATATCGTTGCCCATAAACATGCTGCCCAAGATTGCATGATGACTGTCCAACATGACTACAAAGGGGTCCTTGCATCCTAGGCTGACCATAAATATGATGAGTGGCAAGTCCATGAGCATAGGTATCGGCATGATGCTGGTCATAATCAATGGCTTGTTGCTCCTGCATTGCATAAGAATCTCCATATGCATGCTGCTGAAAATATTCACAATCATCATATGCATGTTGATCATAAGTAGGCGCATGCAAGTAGTCATGGTACTCATAATGTCCGTGAGAATACCCATACATGCCATGTTGACCAAAATGTCCATGGGTGCCATACTGCCCATGAATTACATGTGGGCCAAACTGATTATTAGGGCCTTACTGCCCAAAATTCCCATGCTGCCCATGTGCACCTGCATTAGGGCCTTGCTGCCCAAAATTTCCATGTTGCCCATGCAATACATGCAAACCAAACTGAACATTGGGTCCTTGCTGCCCAAAACTGCCATGTGCATGCTGCCCATGTGCTCCCTGCATACTATGTGCCCAAAATTTGCATTTTGCCCTTACATATAGCTTCCACTACGGGGGAGCTGCTGTCCCAAGGATGGGCTAGAAGGGTTCGTCACAGGTGATGGGAGAATGGGTTCATCATGTCGCATAAGGGGCTCACCCAGCTCATAGATGCTATGGGAAAGGTCATGGGTGCCACCAAAACCTTGTGGGTTACCCCCGATCTCCAAGGTAGGAGGGGAGTTGGCCTCACGGGGAGGGACATGCTCCTTGGGCTGAGCCGAGGAGGGTGCGATGGCGGGGATGAGGGCGCCCATGTGTTCAATGAGTAAGTCCATCTTGGCCATCATCTCGGAATGACGCTGATCTTGGCGGGTTTCTTTCTCCCTATGGTGTTGTTCCAACTCTCGATGTCGGTCGGCATGACGTGTCTCATGTTGGCATAGAGTATGGTTGAGCATAGAGAAGTGGTCCATCTCGAGGGCACCCTATTCAAACATGTCCTCATGATCCTCTTGGGCTGAGCTAGGATCATTCATTGAGGCACAGGAGTCCCTTATTTCACGGTGGAAGTCCTCTTGGGCCTTTGCTTTACCCTTGTGGCCAGCCATCCCAAGTGCAGTCCACCAAACCCCTTGTTACAGAAATGACAATATCTTGAGCTAGGAAGCTCCGATTGCCAAACTTTTTTATTCAAATTAAAGCTCTCAATCCCCTCTACGAGGCTATGCAAAAATATCTCTGACAGTAAATGATCAGGGCTTTTCTGTAATTGACTTTTGTGGGCTGACTGTGTAGGACTGCTGCCTGTCCCATAGTACCTCTAAGCACAAAATTGGGAGTATCTCCCAAACCTTAGGGCAGAATGGGGAGATTTTTGGCTCAGATTGAATTGGATGATGTCCTCTTCGAATGGAGCTATGGGGTCCGTGTGCAGTCACACAAGAAGGCTTTGCTGTAATTGACTTTTGTCAGCAGTTCCCTAAGTCCGCATCCCTGCAATACTTTGCAACTTCCATGCATCACTATGCGTGAGAACCATTGCCAATATGAACCAAATCCTTGTTGATTAGGGCTTATACATTGCCAACAAGAGCATAACCTTACCAGACATGACATCTCAAGACCAATCATAAGCATCATTACCAAGATTGCTAATCAAGGCATAGGCATCCCACATTGAGTACCATTGTCAAGTTCACTTATTGTTAAGTCAGATTTGGTCATACCCTCTAGAGTCAACACTACCAAGGCTTGCTGGAATCCTTTTGAATAACAACAACTAAGCTCCTTGGGTGCTCCTAGTATTGATGTTAGATCTCAATGACACAACGTGACACCCATAAGATTACCCATAAGTGGTGGAGAAGATTACCCATAAGATCTGAATATTTGGGCCAAATACTTTCAAAGCACCCCAAGTCTGTAATAAAGTCCCATATACCAAGCATTATAACGCTTATAAACAAAGTGATAGATGAACTTGAAGCAAAGTTGCAGTCTTGATAGACCAATTGATAGTGATGCTGGGCCAACTGTATGGATTTGGGGACTTGAACTTCCTGAGACAAGAAAGGCAGATTCTCTAGCACATTCGCATGGTGTTCATTGACTTGTTCACGAGGTAGATGAGTAATCTCCTTTATGTGTCACAAAAAGATGACTATCACATAGACTTTGATGCATCCTTGGATTCGTAGACACTAGAAGATTTTCCCTTGACATTTTGATCTATCAAGTCTTAGAGATCAAGTACTCAATCAACTTCCAGGAAGGCTACACCTCTTGAATCCATCTTCCAATCCAATCACCTGGAACATTTGGCTTTATTGGTTGTCTGAGCAGAGGAATTGTCAGACAGTGGGGAGTCTTCTTTCTCTCGCTTTGCTGTTGTGTTGCAGGCTACTTTACAAGGATTTATGATGTTTCCAGATTTGATATTGTAGTTCGAAAAATGTTGCAAAGACGTTGCTGAGCAAGTGAGACTTGAAAGGCAGTTTTTCTCCCTGTTGGCTAACCTGGAGAGCTGGTACAGCAGAGACAAAGACTATCCTCATGTCTACATGCAAGCTGAAGTATCCTTCAACCAGATCTTTGCTCATCAAAGATCGATGGGACGGAGCTTCAATCTAGGAACCGTTTCAAGGAATGACGATGGAAGATCTGCTATGTTTGTATGTGATGCTTCCTGAAGGTGAAGGGAGGAGACAGATTTGTATTTCTCAAACGGTACCCTAATCAGGTCCTTGTACACCTTAAATACCCCGTCAGTGTAACCGGGTATTCGCATGTGCTAACCCTGTGCAAGACCCTCTAATCCCCATTCTTTGCATTGTACACCTTAAATACCCCGTAAGTGTAACCGGGTATTTGCATGTACTAACCCGGTGCAAGACCCTCTAATCAATACCCCGTCAGTGTAACGGGGTATTTGCATGTGCTAACCTTGTGCAAGACCCTCTAATCCCCATTCTTTACATTAAACCCCGTCAGTGTAATGGGGCATTCGCATGTGCTAACCCCATGCAAGACCCTCTAATCCCCATTCTTTACATTAACCTGTCAGTGAAATGGGGTATTCGCATGTGCTAACCCCGTGCAAGACCCTCTATCCCCCATTCTTTACATTTAACCCGCCAGTGTAACAAGGTATTCGCATGTGCTAACCCTGTGCACTAATCCCCATTCTTTACATTTAACCCGTCAGTGTAACGGGGTATTAGAGGGTCTTACACGGGGTTAGCACATGCGAATACTCCGTTACAATGATGGGTTAAATGTAAAGAATGGGGATTAGTGGGTGGTCTTGCACGGGGTTAGCACATGCAAAGACCCCATTACACTGATGGGTTAATGTAAAGAATGGGGATTAGAGGGTCTTGCATAGGGTTAGCACATGCGAATACCCCGTTACAATGACGGGGTTTAATGTAAAGAATGGGGATTAGAGGGTCTTGCATGGGGTTAGCACATGCGAATACCCCGTTACACTGATGGGGTATTGATTAGAGGGTCTTGCACGGGGTTAGCACATGCGAATACCCGGTTACACTTATGGGGTATTTAAGGTGTACAAGGACCTAATCAATGTAAAGAATGGGGATTAGAGGGTCTTGCAGGGGGTTAGCACATGCGAATACCCGATTACCCTAGCGGGGTATTTAAGGTGTATAAGGACCTGATTAGGGTACCATTTGAGAAATACAAATTTGTCTCCTCCCTTCACCTTCAAAATTGGCTTGGGGTTGAAAAACAAGCTGCCATCTTTGTCTTTTGGCCTTCAAATTTAGTCAAACTTCCTACCATAGCTCCTGTGTGACTTCCAAGAAAGCTGCCATCTCTACCTGTGTACCTGAAAAGTAGGGTTTATTGTTGGAAAATGAGACTAGATTTGAGGGAAAGGAGAGAGAAAGGAAGGATTTAAAAACTAAGCTCTGATACCAACTGTAATGAAGGAGACCTAGGAGAGAGGAGAGAAGGGAGAGACTGTAGAGAGGAGAGAGAAGGGGAAAGAAGATGAGAGAAGAAGAGAGAGAAAGACTAGCATAAGAGAGAGAGGGGGGGGAAGCCATGGGAGCTGAAGGTGAAGGGAGGAGACAGATTTGTATTTCTCAAATGGTACCCTAATCAAGTCCTTGTACACCTTAAATATCCCGCAGTGTAATCGGGTATTCACATGTGCTAACCTCGTGCAAGACCCTCTAATCCCCATTCTTTATAGGGGAAGATACAAAAACTCATGGTATGCACAAATCAAGCAATGGCTCACAAGATAGAGGATTGATATGCACCACCTTCTCCCTTCCAATATGACCCTGACTCCCCCTCTATACACATGTTTCTCACTAAGAGAAACATGCTCATGAAACATGATCTCTATCAGTAGCATACATGGATCTCACCCAGTAGCCCCTTCTCCCAAAGATGTCATATTGCATGCACAACTTTATGGGGACTACAATAGATGGTTTTATTGAGAGACCTAGATACATAAACATATACATGTTGCATGAGATGTGAGTAGCCATAAGCCTGTTTAGGGTCTCCTCTCATTAGCTCAAGATTGAGACAGGGAGAGCAAACCACATCCCTGGAGTTGAGAGGATTTGTAGAATATGCTAAGAGGAGGTGGAGTGTGAGAAGCCCTACATTTGTAGATGCAAGGCCTACAATATAGCTTAGGTTGAGATACCCCACACTATTCTAAGGAGAGACAAACTTCAAGCAAGAACCTTGCAAAGAGGGGGTAGACAATCCTAGCTCGCCCATTTTTTCAAGATAATAATCACACACACTATACTTACACAGAGAAGGGTGACAATAGAGGAGATCAGAGTAGCATGCCAATCAAGGGTGCAGGGGTGCCACCACCACACTGTCTTGTTAGGGATGTATGATTAGGATTCTATGGATGGAAAGAATAGATTAGAGTAGTTTTATGATACTAAAACCTTGAAAAACTTAGAAATAAGTAATAGCTTATGTATAAACAATTAGCAGTCATAAGTAGACAATAGTAGACCATGCATAAGTCGCATCATAAAGAGAGTAGGATAACCCACAATTTTCTCTAACTTAAGCTTATTGTTGCATCCATGAGACTTTTAGGGTCAATCCATGCACTTGGAATCTTTGCATTGCAACTAGCCACTGGTGGGAAGATTTGAGTGCTTGTATTCTACTTTGATTGTGAATGCTTGAGGGCATAAAAAATCAATTTTGCACGAGCTTTGCACTGTAGCTAGGAGAGTGCTTATATTTTGCATTGATTGTGAATGCTTAATGACATGAAAATTCAATTTTGCAACTGATTTTGATGTACTCAAATAAATTTTTAATTGTACTCGATTGCTATGCATGATTTGAGAACTCGAAAGAGCTTGTAATTGGATTTAGAAGATTCTACTAGATTGCTATGTATGGTTTGAGAACATTGTCTTAAGAAGAGAATTGCCTTACTGTGTTGTTAATTTGCCTTTAAAACCCCAAAACCTACAAACTTCAAGTATTGGAATGATGAATTGCATCATCCTTGAGTCTAATACCTTTTGGAACACACTTAACATCATAATTATATATCCTCAGACCTCACAATTGCCATTAAAACATTGTCTTGAGTTGAGCTTTGTCTTATATGTCTCAAGGTATGGCAATTTTGCCAAAACTTCCCATCTTAAGGTATTCTAAGCCTAAAACTCGATGACTTTGAGCTAAGAGCTATACCATCACAACAAGTGCCTAAAACACTTTGAGTTGGATAAAAGGAATGCTTGCTCCTTAAGTGACAACTACTCCCAACCAATCCACATTTACCTATATGCATTGTATACCTTGAGTCACTTGACCTTGCCTTGACAAGACATTATGTAATAACCTTAGTGACAAAGCTTAATAAAGGAACATTCATTGCCAAAGAGACAAGTACTCCCAACCTTAGTGACAAAGCTTAATAAAGGAACATTCATTGCCTAAGAGACAAGTACTCCTAACAAATCCACATTTAGTTGGAGGCATTGTGTGCATTGAGTTATGACCTTGTCTTGACAACACATTATGTAATAGCCTTAGAGAAAAATATTAATAAATCTTCAAAAACAAAAGAGCTCATGCCTTTGGATCGTCAGTCCATCATCCTTGTCATCATCATGGTCACCTTATAAGACATCATCGCCACTTTCATCTAACGTCAACTTTGACTTCTGCTATGCTCACAGATATCCTAAAGCTACTATGACATGGATTCCTTAAGTATTCCCATATAATCGATTAGACATAGCAAGCAAAGCACAATCTAGATCAGATCAATTCGACTAGTCAATCACAAATCAATTTGAGAGAAAAATCTCAAGTACGGTGCTCAAAGCGTGTTGCACAATGAGGAGGCCAAAGGCTATATAAGTTAAGCCTTTAAGGCTTATGCTAGGTAGTTACACTTTTAACCATGCATAGAGAGAGAGAGAGAGAGAGAGAGAGAGAGAGAGAGAGAGAGAGAGAGAGAGAGAGAGAGAGAGAGAGAGAGAGAGAGAGAGTGTGTGTGTGTGTGTGTGTGTGTGTGTGTGAGTGTGTGTGTGTGTGTGTGTGAGTGAGTGAGTGTGTGTGTGTGTGTGTGCATGTGTGCACGTGCATGAGATATAGAGGGAGAGAATAAGAGAATAGAGAGAGAGAGAGAAAGAAAGAAAGAAAGAAAGTTATATTAACGTCTTCTAAAGACCAAAACTGGCCTATGAGACAAACTGTGATACAACTTATGAGGTCCAGCTATCCAAAATAAAAGTGCTGAATGAAAAGCTAAAAACTGGAAACTGAAAGTACGGTGCTGTGAGTGTGATAAGTGTCGTGTATGTGTATGTGCGTATGTAGCTCTGGTACTCCAGATAATGGCTACAAAAGGGGAACAAATGTCGGCTGTGATAGGGGAACAACTGTCAGCTGTGATAAAGTGGTGCGATGTGTATATGTAACAAATGCAGGGAGATATACTATCCTAGGATGTAGTAGCAGTCGTCGAAGTCGCTAATAGTAGGTGATCCCTCCTGGATGCAGGATGTGGTACATCGGCGGTGGAGAAAGAGCAAACTGGAGATCTGAGATCCAATGTGTCGAGTGTCGTCGAATCTCAGTCTGCTGTCGATGTAGATCAAGAATCCTCCGGATCTCCTGTCGGTGTGGCTGTGGGGTCCGAAACCCACGGATCCTCGTGCGGCGTCGGGTACGCTGGTTCTCAGCCTGTTGTAGTGTGAGCCCGGAGGTCTAGCTGGAGGCTGGTGCAGTAGCTCTCACTCTGTCTGTCTGAAAGAACTGTGTAACAGTCGTCTGGGTGGGCCCCTCTTTGACTGGGACTCATTGTGTGCTCTGCTCTCTGATGTGCCATGCCTCTCCCAGAAAACGGCCAAATGATCTCTAATCCATATCAGTCATACATCCCTGAAGTGAGCTGCTCAGTGTGTATCTAGATCTCAACTCTGAGTATGTCGGGCATCTGAGAACAAAATGCTCCTCACTCTCCACCTCTGATCTACAAAGGGGGCATATCCTCTCCTCTCGTGGGATGCCACTGGCTCTGCCACTCTCAATCATAAGCTGATGTGATGATACCCTGAGCTGTCCAATAAGAACTCTCAATCGATGTGGCATATAGATCTACATATATCTCGGAATCTCTATGAATCCCTGCTCTGATATGCTCAAGAACTGTGTATAATAATGTGCCATCTTCGATGGCAGTGGCTGTGCAGGGCTGACCCATGTCCTTTGTATATAAATATGCCATATCTCCTGTCTGATGACTCTGTTCCTCTCAGAGAGAGAGAGGGTGTGAGTGGGAGCCTGAGTATCATATAGAAGAGGTGGGAGTCTATCAATGTCCAGCCCATGTCTGTCAAACCAAGCTCTAGTCTATGCATACCATGAGAGAGAGAGAGAGAGAGAGAGAGAGAGAGAGAGAGAGGTATAGAGCAAGATATAGGAGAGAGTGAGAAGGTATAGAGGAGAGAGAGAGAGATTGTCGGTCATGTTCATGTTTCAAAGAACTTCATCACATCTTCCTCTTCGCAAGTTCTGTTGTGACATCTCGCTCCATCCACCTACTTCAAGATCAACTCAATGCTTGTACCCACCTTCTTCATAAAGATCTTGTAGATTCCCCTGCAGTTTATGCATACCTTAGATTGACTTTGTGATCCTTTTCCATTGTATCGCAAAAGGTGATGGATGGGAATGGCATATATTGTTTCAGCGATGCCGATTGTCTTTTGTATATTCAAACCAACCTTAAACAAATACAGTGGATGGACAAATCTAAAGATTTTCAAGATATTTATTTTTGAGGAATCTAGGGTTAATGCTATTCTTTTCACAATAGGATGGCAAGTTTGCCTAAATCGTTATGTTTATGACGAATTAATTAAATTGATTCCGGCTAATAGAGTTGCTATTCTAGGCCGCTCTTCGCCAAAATTGTTATAAAGAAGATTATCTAGGCCTTTCTTCCAAATATAGACTCCTAGAAGTTTTTGCCAAACCTCCATGGTAACACACTATTTATGTATCTAATTTCCATGGGTGAATCTTGATAATAGAACCCTTATCATGATATGATACCTTTGGTTATCAAGAAAATTTAAATAAAAGATGTTTCTAACTCTTCTACTTGTGCAAGGTCTAAAAATCTTACATTGAAACATGAGAAGGTTTATTTAGAATCTTGATAACTCATATTAAATTAGTTATTTGCATATTATAATCCAAGACATTCCAATTGATGTTAATCCTAGTGAATTACAAGAGAAGAAGTCCATTCTCAAGCAAATAAAATCTCGAGAGTTTTATGGGAGGTTAAGGATGTTGAGATGGATGCTAAAGTCTAAATTGAATCCATGGAGGATTTTTTTGGAGCTGTTGGGACAAGCACCCCTAACCAAGCTATGTTAGCTTATTTGAAACTAACAACAAAAGCGTTTGTGGTAGAAGGAGTGGTGTAGAGACATTGGAGTCTCGAAGGCCACTACTACTTAGAAACACATAAAGGAAGATGTGTGTGGAAGATATATTTGGCCTTCCTATTGTGCCTTGAAGATGAATGAGTTCTTTGAGCTTTGCTAGTTAGAGTTGAGCTTGGAAGCATACTACTCCTAGTTTGCGACCCTCAAGGAGTACACTCTGCCTATGGATATTGCTCAATAAGTGGCCAATGTTTACCAAGGCTTAAATCCTCCCTTAAATACTCTATTGGAAGCCATGCATCCCATAGATCTCCAGGATGCTTTTGTAAGAGCTAAAACACTTAGCCTCTAAGAAAAACCAAGGAATACAAGATATTAGGGTAATGCATCACCCAATAAGGGATATCATGCCTTCATAAAAAGAGTGCAAGGGCAACAACAAGTTGATGCAAGGAAGAAAGCCAAGGTAAATACAACCCACACCTTTGTTCCATTAAAAGAGGCAATGGTACTCAAAGGTGTTTCTATTATGATGAATTAGGCCACTATAAAATATAGTATTCTAGATTAGACAAATCTCCTCAACAATGACAATTTTGTGGCCAAAATAGAGGTGCAACAAGAAGAGGATAAGGAAGAGATACTATAATAACCATCATAGGAGAGGAAGAAGAATAGTCCTCAATGAAAGCAAAAATCAAAAGAGCGATGATTCATGCCACTCTTGATAAGAAGGGACCAAATTGCCACTTCTTAGTGATTTAGACACTAACAAACCATCATGGTACTCATTCCTTTATTTCTTCAAAATATGCATAGAAGCTATGTATAGAGGTTGCACCAATGTCTAACCTCTTGGTAGTGTTAGCAAATGAAAAGGCAGTTGTATCATTACAACAAACTAGAAATGTAGAGTTTGGTCTAGGCAATGAGCCCATAGTTATCCTAAAGCAATGCCCATCAATTGCCTACAATGTGCAAAATTTTCAGAGGACAAACTCTTGGTGAGAAAGTTTGCAAGTTTATCATCAATATGAACTTTGATAAGCCCAACTAACTTATCCTCAAGCACCTGATGAATGAAGTGATCTCACTTCTATGTGCTCGATTCTCGCATGAAACACAAGATTCTTTGCTAATATGATGGCATTTAACTATCACTATGCAACAACAACATGTCTTTGCCGAGGCCCAAATATCCCACTAGACGAGTAAGCCATATGGCTTCTTTGTATGCCTCTATGGTTGCAATATATTCAGCTGCAATGGTAGATAATACCAGGAATTTTTGCAAGCAAGTCATCCATGAGATTGCACCACTATACAAAGTAAAAACATATATTTTGGTTGACTTTCTATTGTCAATGTGTCTTGAATAGTCTGCATCTATGTATTCAAGTATAGCACTGCTACTTCTCCCAAAGCATATGTACATATATTATAGCACCACAAGACCTTTTGACTACTACATGTAGATCTCATCATGAAGACCACCATATAGAAATGTTGCATTGATATCCAATTGTGTAAGGTCCATATCATCCTTAGCCACCAAGGCAAGCACAGTGCAAAAGAGTAGTCAATTTCACCCCATAAGTAAAAAGATCTTTGCAAAGTCCACACATTTTTCTTACTTAAAACCTTTTACCACTAACCTTTCCTTGTACTTTAGTTTAGCATCACCTATAATCTTCAATTGATAGATCCACTTGGATACCAAAGAACTTTTGCCCTATGGCAAAGGAAGCAACTTTCAATATTGATCCTTCAATGTAATCCATTTCAGTTTGCATAGCTAGCTTCCACTTAAGTTTATCATCATGATTCATGGCCTCTTTATAATAGAATGATTCTTCACAATTTGTCAACATCCAATAGTCAACCCCAAGTTCAAATCTCTTAGGGGGATGAGAGATACAAGTAGATTAGTCTAGCATAATGGGCTAAATTAGAGTGGGAATTTCAAACTCCACTCTTTCTTCATGAGGCACCATGGGGCTCTCAACCAGTTGCTCAATAAATCTCCCTACTTCCTCGTCACCATTTGAATTATCAATTGTGCCCTATATTGACATACTTGGTACGCTAGTACTTGTCCTATGTGGGTTTCCCAATACCCTTGGGCATCGTGCCCATCTTTTGGACCAAAGATCAAACTTCTCCCCTTGCATGCACTCAAATCCATATTCATATATTGAGTGCTACCAATTTTGATTATAACTTGCACGAGAGGGAGCTCGGCTCTCATTTACAACAAATGATTTCTTTTCTCAAAGCATAATAATTTCCAAAATTTTGAGGCTTCCATGTTCTTCTCTTTCTTCAAGTCTTCATATCTTCAAACTCGTTAACATTTGCCCCCTCCTAGTGGAGTGCTATTCCCATGGCACTTATGCCAAAGAAGCATGATGTGGTTGGCAAGAAGTGCTGGGTCAGTTGATGAAGAGATCCTAGAGGGCCAATTTTCTATGACAATATAAGGGAAAGGTGCAAAGTGTGGTGAAGAGGAAAATGGTGGTTACTAGAGGTGGAGGACATTGTAGTATGGGCCACCTATGTTGATGGTTCTTCATGCATTTTATGTACCTATCACGGTGCTCTCCTTGAGGGTGTGAATACTTGTCTTGGTGATGTGAGGCACTCGTGTAGTGTCAGTGGGACATGGGTTGAGTTCCAAGTAAACCTTGAATGTTGGCCCACACTTGAGAATCTAGTCCAACTTAGATAGCTTTGAGATTTTCTCCACTAGTCAACTATCTTCTTTGTTCTCATCCCCTCCTCCGTGGCATTTTCATCTCTTCGACTGGTCTTCTAATTCATTTTCTTGTTCTTCTAGGCTAGGTGGTGAGTGAGGTACTATATGTGCTCCTACATCAATGCCAAGATGGACTGCTATGAGATGAGACAAGGCACTGCCATAATTTATGATGGTGTTCTTTGCCTCATGTAGTTTAGTTTGCAAGTTGTATCTCACTCATAGACCTTGGGGGCTTTGGCAAGAGACTTAGTTATACATTCCAGCCATAATGCAATCAGGTCTCGATTCACAATATTCTTTGTCATGACATCTTCATGAACCACTTAGGAGTCCTGAGCTGGCTGGTTCTAGGCTTGTTGTATGTAAAGAGGTGGTGGAGCACATGTGTTGTGACTTTTAGCTCCTCATCCTATACATCAAGTAGGAGCACCCTTTATGCCTAAAGTTTTTTCTACTACTTCTGGAGCAAGTCCAATGATGGTCTCCCAGGCCTCATAGTGGTTCCATTCTTTATATTACATTTTAGCTTGAATGCCTTCTTTTTTGGGTATTAGTACTAGATTGTGGCTTCACATATTGTGAAATGGTTGGGGTTGGTTGAGGCTTTGACATAGGTGCCCAATTCGCATTTTGTTATCAATTCTTGGAGTGATTGATGATGTGTTAATATATTGTCTAGATTGTTTATACTCTAAATTGAATGTACCCCATTTTGTACATGCTCACTTTAATGCCAAAGTTGGTTTGCTACAAAAACGAGAATATATTCTTGTTTGTTAAGAGGGTATTTAATGAGGCTAGACTTATTCCCTAATTATTAGCTATTCTAATTCCTACAAAGCCATAAAAGTATTCATGAGTCACCTTATAAAATCTCAAAACCTGCTTCCATGTTCATATGCCAAATGATGTTGTACCACTACTCTATACATGCGTATCATTACACAAATTAAAGGTCACAACTTACCCACCTCTTACCATGACATTACAATAACTATTACTTATTTGGTGGCTTGGTTGGTTTCAATGAGTTGCTTGTTATTTGTTTGTCAACATGATCGTAGGCATGGTCATTGGCATTGGTCATCGATCTCCCTCCCTCTTGCAAAAGTGAGTCAAGGTTCCCAGGTTGGGAGAGGTGGTCACATGTGCACAACAAGATTTGTAAAAGTTTTTTATTGTTACAATGTTATTTTTATATACAAAAGATGGTGGTTTTATTTATGTATATAGTAGAAGAAGGGTCTAGAATTCACCATTTGTAGGAGTTTGGGTTGTACGCAAGTTCGACAAGAGAGTCTAGGTTAGCAGGCCATACAAGTAGCTCACAAAGATATGACATGAGGTCATCTAGGAGCGATGGTCTATTGAAATGACTTGCGATGTGGAGCTCTTCCTCAACCAGTAGCTTGTTGAGGAGTAGGTGATGAAGCAACTCTTTTGGTAGAGTTAGTGCACGAGACTCGATGATTGCATGGAGGGATGTTATCTCGTTGTATGTTAGGTCATACTTTAAGATGTTGATGATCTTTCGATGCTGAATTGTGGTGATGATTTTGCATTCAAGGGTTGTAGCTTTATGGTGAAGTGTGTACCATTTGCTAAGAAAGCGAGTAGTAGAGCTGCATAGTTGGTGTGAGTTTTCAACAGTGCAAGAGTCCTTAAGGATTGTACTTTTCACATAGGAAGGAAGTATTTGGCACATTTCTAACTGCTCTTGTGGGATATCCTATCTCAATTGATCCAGGACCATAAGACTTTTACGGATGAGGTGCTTATATACTTTCCATATAAGATGCCATTGAGATGCAAGTAAAAGCATGTTAGGGTTGATCAACAGCCCTAAGTCCATGAGTCTAAAAAGTTTGGCAAAGGTATTGAATGTTGAGTCTACTTGTGTAGAGAAATCTATGATTGGATTTTTGTTTATTGATGGAGGAGGATAAAACTAGCTTATCTTACATGGGAAAAATGTTTAGATTTTGGGAAGGATGTCCTCTATTGAATGTAGTGGATCTATCAAGAGTTGGTTCACAAGAATTCTTTTCATGAGGGGTGGGCTAGCTTGTGGGGTATGGATGGTTAGGAGATGGTGTCTCCTTAGAGCAAAAATTCATTATGATATGAGTGTCTAGAAATTGGAGGTGGATGCATTTGCCAATGTAGTCAATATTGCAGTTTGTGATAAACTTAAATGTTAGACCTAAAAGGTTTTCGGTGCCAATGCTCAATGTTTGGGAGAATGCAGAAGAGGAGAAGGATGCTCTCATTCTCAATAGTGATCATCGATTTGCACTTGTCTAGCAAGGAATAAGGATGTCCCCCATATGGATCAAGTGGGTTGCAATTGTGGTTGCCCTAGGTTTCTCTAGTAGTAATAAGGAAGAATTTTGTAATCGAAGTCCTTATCTATCAATGCATCAGTCATAAGGATTCTAGCAGCACTAAGGCAAAGACAAAGATACGCAGCGCTAGGATAATGAGTTTGTCATCCATTTTGAGACTACTAATAGTACTAGCTCCAATGTGGATGATGATGGGGAAATTTCTAGAAGGTGATAAGAAAGAATATTGTTGTTGTTGCTCAAACTGCTTGTAAAAAGTTTACTTATTTGCAACAAGGGGCTATCTAGTTTCATCATGGGTCGTTCATGCACAAGATGTTGAGATATCGAGCTCCACTCTTGATATGCCAGGGTGACTGTTGTGCATTTATATCATCGACTTTTTAGTTGCAGATGCGGTTGGTACACCGTCCATGAATAATAGCTAGATGACAGCTATCCTTATCTACTCTAGTTCGTGGCTCAGTTATGCCACCTTAGTTAGTTGAGTTTGGTTTGAGACCCATATATAGGGTTCTTCTATTTCTCTGTACTAGAGTTCATTTGGCTTACACAACTAAGAAGAGGAAAAACTGTTTTCAGCCTCCACCTTTGTGTGTATCCCCCCATTGTGTAAGTGAGAAAGCTACAAGTGAGACTCCTTCCTTCTCTCCCACAATCTTGACATGGTATCAGAGCCTGGTTCGTGGTAAAGAGCTCAAGAAAGCAAACCAAGTTTGCGTCGTTCTAGTAAGAGGACAAGTGTTGCTTTCATTTTTCGAGTTTGGGAGCAAGTCTTTGCAGGTAGCACAGCCGGAAACTGCAAGAGTGCATTGTCTCAGATTGAGACGCCCTTCGCGGTATAGCAAGAGGGCAGTATATGTTGTGGGAAAGGGCTTTAGCCTCTAGTTGCCCTGTTTTTTTTTTATTTGAGGCCATTTCGGGGCCCGTTTTGGAGGCGGAAGTTTTCTGCACGCACTTAGAAAAAGGCCCTGTTTTTTGCTGTGCGACCACTGTTCTACAGGTCAGTGAAAAGTTACCATAGAAATTGCGTTGTATGCCTGTGCGCAGAGACATTGGGAGTTACAGAATCATCCTTCTTGTTTGTTGATGCAAAATCGTCACTAGGAAGTGACTGTGTGGTCAAATACCACTTTCGTCAGTTTTGCAGATTTGCCCTTGTGAGGCTGAAGCTGTGTTTTTTGCAGTGATAGAATTTTTTGCAGTGTTCTGTAACGGTGTCTGATTCTCTTTCACAGATTGTCACTGAAAAGCTTGATAAGAACAACTTCCAAGCATGGAAGTTTAGAATGATGAATTTCCTTATGGGAAAAGGATATTGACGAATTTCCTTATGGAATTTATATGAGGATGAAGCTTACTTCAAGGGCTATCATTGCCCTATGATGACGACTGAAATTGTGATGCATAGAGATGGATCAAAGCATTGGATCAGCACGGGCGCATATTTTGACAGCGTGATGAATCTTGAGCAATGCTGAAGCATAGAATGACCAATCTCGCAGCATGATGTGCCACAGAGAAGCATCTGATGTTGAGGAAGATTTCCCTAGAAGACATCATGATGAATGATAGCCTGTAGTGTGAGATCCATAAGCTCCAAGATACCTAGGTATTGCCTGTTGAGATATCGAGCTCCACTTGTGATATGCCAAGGTGACCATTGTGCATTTATGTCACCGACTTGTCAGTTGCTGATGCGGTTGGTACACCGCCCATGAATAATAGCTAGATGACAGCTATCCTTATCTACTCTAGTTCATGGCTCAGTTAATATGCCACCTTAGTTAGTTGAGTTTGGTTTGAGACCCATATATAGGGTTCTTTTATTTCTATGTACTAGAATTCCTTTTGGCTTACACAACTAAGAAGAGAAAAACTGTTTTCAGCCTCCACCCTTGTGTGTATTCCCCCATTGTGCAAGCAAGAAAGCTACAAGTGAGACTCCTTCCTTCTCTCCCACAATCTTGACATGGTATCAGAGCCTTGTTCGTGGTAAGGAGCTCAAGAAAGCAAGCCAAGTTCGCGGTGTTCTGGTAAGAGGACCAGTGTTGCTTTCATTTTTCTGTTCTGGGAGCAAGTCTCTGCAGGTACCACAACCGAAAAGTGCAAGAGTGCATTGTCTCAGATTGAGACGCCCTTCGCGGTTTGGCAAGAGGGTAGTATATGCTGCGGGTGAGGGTTTCAGCCCTCGGTTGCTCTGTTTTTTTTATTTGAGGCCATTTCGGGGCCTGTTTTGGAGGCGGAAGTTTTCTGCATACACTTAGGAAAAGGCTCTATTTTATGCTGTGCGACCACTGTTCTACAGGTCGGTGAAAAGTTACCACAGAAATTGCATCGTATGCTTGTGTGCAGAGACATTGGGAGTTACAGAATCATCCTTGTTTCCTGTTTATGTAAAATCGTCACTAGAAAGTGACTGTGTGGTCAAATACCACTTTCGCCAGTTTTGCAGATTTGCCCTTGTGAGGGTGAAGCTGTGTTTTTTGCAGTGACATAATTTTTTGTAGTGTTCTGTAATGGCGTCTGATTCTCTTTCACAGATTGTAAATGAAAAGCTTGAAAATAACAACTTTCAAGCATGGAAGTTTAGAATGATGAATTTCCTTATGGGAAAAGGATATTGGGAATTCGTTGTAGGAAACGAAGAAGAACTAGTTCTTCTTGATGTTCCCAATCAACAACAAATGCAAGCATTTAAAGGATGGCATGAGAGAGCCAGAAAAGTTATGTATTGGCTGTCTATCAGTATTTCAGACTCTATGATTGTGCATATTCAGGATGCAAGTACGCCAAAGGAGGCATGGGATACTTTGTAAAAAATGTATAGCACAAATACGCAAGCCAGGAAAATGCACTCAAGCAAGAGTTGCACAATGTGCAAAGAGAAAGTATGAGCATTAATGACTACCACATGAAGGTGAAGAAGATTGCAGATGCACTTGTTTCCATTGGGTCACCAGTGGAAGATGATGATTTAGTTTCTGTGACCTTGAATGGTCTAGGAAAGAATTATGCACAGTTCCGAACATCGATTTCCGTCCGCGAAATATTTCCTGATTTTGAGGAGTTGATTGCTCTTCTAATTTCTGAGGAGCAGAGAAATGGTGGTGCATCTTCTTCAAGAGGAACTTCAAAAGAATCTGTCTTCTACTCAAATGCTGGAAGAGGTAGAGGCAGAGGTAGAGGAGGTCGATCTGGAGGCCGTGGTAGAAATCAAAATATGCAGCAAACTCAAGAAAACCAGTCCTATGGAGGAGGACGTGGTAACTCTAGAGGCAGGGGGAGCCAAAGAGGTCATGGTGGATGGCAAAGAGGCCAAAATGCAAACAGCAATGTTGAATGCTACTGCTGTGGTAAAATAGATCATATGGCTAAAGACTGCTATAAAAAGTAGAATGACATCATGAATGGAAAATTGCAACAAGGAAATTATGCATCTTTTAGTAGACATGGTGATGATAGAAATGAGCATTTGTTTATGGTGCAGCACATGACCAATTCTGTGACAAGTGCAGAAGAAAGCAACGATGTGTGGTATATTGACTCAGGTGCATCAAACCACATGACAGGTCATGTAGAATGGATGCAGGATGCAAGGAAAATGGAAAAACCAGGATTTGTGGAGACTGGTGATGATACTGCACATCCTATTGTGCAGATTGGAAATATTCCTTTGTCTATGCAGGATAGGAAAAAGAAATACATGTCGGATGTATTTCATGTCCTAAATATCACCAAGAACCTGGTTTCTATTGGTCAAATGGTTGAGCAGGGCTTGCAGGTCAGATTTAGTTCTCATGGATGCTTTGTTGAGGATATGAAAAATAAAGGTCGCTTGATAGCAAAAGGAAAGAAGAAGGGTAGAATGTTTACGTTGGATGCAGACATGCCTGAATTGAGTGCAGCAATGCTTGCACATGGGACTGGTGTAGTTACATATATTGATATCTAGCATAAACGCATTGGTCATGTTAATGTACAACGACTTAAATCAATGCAAGCCCAAAATATTATTGCAAGATTGTCTAAATTCAAGGTTGCAGAAAATGCATAAGGTATGTGAAGCTTGTCAATTTGGAAAACAGGCAAGGAAACCATTTCCTAGACATGTTCAAGAGAGTAAGAAGCTATTGGAATTAATCCACTCTGATGTGTGGACTACTAAAGCTGCATCTATTGGAGGCTATCATTATTTTGTCACTTTTATTGATGACTATAGCACAAAAGTTTGGGTGTATTTTATGAAAAAGAAAAGTGAAGTGTTTGGGCATTTCAAAACTCTTAAAGTTATGGTTGAAAAAGAAACAGACCTGCAAATAAAATGCCTAAGGTCAGATGGAGGGGGAGAGTACCTCTCAAATGAGTTTGCAAGGTTCCTGCAGGAGCGTGGCATAAAGCAGCAATATTCATGGAGTCATAACCCACAACAAAATGGAATTGCAGAAAGGAAAAAGAGGCATATTGGAGAGGTATCTCGTGCCATGCTCAATGAAAAAGACTTGCCAGATTTTTACTTGGTTGAAGCAGTTGCTACAGCAGTCTACATAGTGAACATGACTCCCACTGCAGCAATACATGGGATGACTCCAGAGGAGAGGTATACTGGTAGGAAACCAGATATTTCTCATTTGAAAATTTTTGGTTGCATTGCCTACGTTCATGTGCCAGATGAGTTGAGATCCAAGTTGGATCCAAAAGCTGAGAAGTGTATCTTTATTGGTTACTCTCTGCACAACAGAAAGGGTATAGATGCTATAACCCTTCTACTCGTAAGTTTACAGTGAGTAGAGATGTTGTTTTTGATGAGATGAGTAGCTGGTATAAACCAGTAAATGTGATTGAAGAATTCACAGCAGCAGTCATCACAAGATATTAGTGGACCTGGAGTGTCCTCTAGCAGTGGTTCACATTCTTCACCATGGATAGGCAGATTGAGATCAGGAGAATCTTCTCAAAGCAATGCAGATAGTGGTATGCAGGTATCACGAAAAGGAAAAGAGAAGGTAGATCAGCCCATGTTTGATGTGAATGCAGGTCACTCTTATGTGGATGGTGAATCCAGTGGCTCAGAACAGAGCATTGATGATGAGTTGGGTATTCCTTCTATTGTTACACCTGGAGTAAGGAAGACCAGGGATGCTTTGAGAGCACCTGGGAGTGAACCTACTTTGCGCAGGTCTACGAGAGCTAGGTATCCCGTGGATAGGCTGAAATATGATGGATTTACAGCCATTCACTATGCCTATATGATCAAAGTGATACAGGAACCAGAACCCACTTCTTTTGAGCAAGCCATGGGAAAAGAAAAATGGGAGAAAGCCATGGATGAAGAAATGGATGCCTTGGAAGCAAATGCTACATGGGAATTGGTACCTTTGCCTAAAGATAAGAATGCAATTGGTTGTAAGTGGGTTTATAAGGTGAAGCACAATGCAGATGGTTCTGTGAATAGATACAAGGCAAGATTAGTAGTCAAGGGGTATACACAAATATATGGCATTGATTATGAAGAAACATTCAGTCCGGTTGCAAGGATGGCAACCGTAAGAGCAGTCATTGCTATGGCTGCATCAAAGGAATGGTCTTTACATCAGATGGATGTAAAGAATGCCTTCTTGCATGGTGATTTGCAAGAAGAGGTCTATATGGAGCAACCACCAGGTTATGTGCATGCTGTTCATCCTGAGTTTGTTTGCAGGTTGAAGAAAGCCTTGTATGGCTTGAAGCAAGCATCTAGAGCATGGTCTGATAAGATAGGACAATATCTTGTCACTATTGGCTTTCAGATTTCCAAGGCAGATTTCTCACTTTATGTGAGAAAAACAGAGAAAGGTATTATGCTGCTTGTCATTTATGTTGATGATTTGATTATCACAGGTGATAGTGATGAAGATATCCTTCATGTGAAAATGCTATTGAAGCAGAAGTTTGAGATAAAGGATTTGGGAGAGCTGCATTATTTCTTGGGCATTGAGGTGATTAGATCACCAAGTGGGATATGGCTCTTGCAGAGGCAGTATGGATTGGACATGCTGTCCAAATATGGGATGACAGGATGTAAGTCTATTTCAGTTCCTTTGGAGCAGAATGTGAAGCTGAGCGCAGATGTAGGTGAGCTTCTCGAAGACCCTACTATGTACAGACGCATAGTAGGAAGTTTGATTTATATGACTATTATCAAGATTGTGGGAGAGAAGGAAGGAGTCTCACTTGTAGCTTTCTTGCTTACACAATGGGGGAATACACACAGAGGTGGAGGCTGAAAACAGTTTTTCTCTTCTTAGTTGTGTAAGCCAAAAGAACTCTCATACAAAGAAATAGAAGAACCCTATATATGGGTCTCAAACCAAAGACAACCAACTAAGGTGGTATACTAATTGAGCCACGAACTAGAGTAGATAAGGATAGCTGTCGTCTAGCTATTATTCATGGGCGGTGTACCAACCGCATCTGCAACTGACAAGTCGGTGACATAAATGCACAAGTCACCCTGGCGTATCACGAGTGGAGCTCGATATCTCAACACTCCCCCTCGAGCTCAATCCCAATTCCTGCACACCAAGCAGGTCTCTGAACTTGCGCAGCTTCTCTGCGCCCAATGCCTTCGTGAATATGTCAACTACCTGATCCTCTATGCTGACATAAACTAGATCAATAAGACCTAGTAAAACCCTTTCCCGCACATAGTGATAATGCACCTCAATGTGCTTTGTTCTAGCATGATAGACTGGGTTATTTGCCAAGTGTATACTACTCATGTTGTCACAATAAATGACAACTGGTCCATCTGTACGCTAATGCATATCATAAAGTAGCTTATGCAACCAAGCTACCTCACATGCAGCCATTGCTACACCCCTGTACTCAGCCTCTGTGCTCGACAAGGCAACTGTAGGCTGTTTCTTGCTGCTCCAAGTGACTGCAGCACTCTCAAAAGAGAACACATATCCACTAGTAGATCGTCTATCAGAAATACTACCAGCCCAATCAGCATCAGTGTATCCATGCAGCTGTATCTGAACCCCAGTCTCATAAAATAGTCCATACTGCAATGTGGACTTCACATACCTGAGTATGCGCATGCCGCATCCAAATGCGGTTTCCTTGGAGTCTGCATAAACTGACTTACCAATCCAACAGCATAGCTCAAATCTGGCTTGGTAATAGTCATATAAATCAAACTTCCTACTATGCGTCTGTACATAGTAGGGTCTTCCAGAAGCTCACCTGCATCTGTGCTCAGCTTCACATTCTGCTCCAAAGGAACTGAAATAGGCTTACAGCCTGTCATCCCATATTTGGACAGCATGTCCAATCCATACTGCCTCTGCAAGAGCTGTATCCCACTTGGTGATCTAATCACCTCAATACCCAAGAAATAACACAGCTCTCCCAAATCCTTCATCTCAAACTTCTGCTTCAATAGCATTTTCACATGAAGGATATCTTCATCATTGTCACCTATCATAATCAAATCATCAACATAAATGACAAGTAGCATAATACCTTTCTCTGTTTTTCTCACATAAAGTGAGAAATCTACCTTGGAAATCTGAAAGCCAATAGTGACAAGATATTGTCCTATCTTGTCAGACCATGCTCTAGGTGCTTGCTTCAAGCCATACAAGGCTTTCTTCAACCTGCAAACAAACTCAGGATGAACAGCATGTACATAACCTGGTGGCTGCTCGATATCGACCTCTTCTTGCAAATCACCATGCAAGAAGGTATTCTTTACATCCATCTGATGTAAAGACCATCCCTTTGATGCAGCCATAGCAATGACTGCTCTTACGGTTGCCATCCTTGCAACCGGACTGAATGTTTCTTCATAGTCAATGCCATATGTTTGTGCATACCCCTTGACTACTAATCTTGCCTTATATCTATTCACAGAACCATCTGCATTGTGCTTCACCTTATAAACCCACTTACAGCCAATTGCGTTTTTCCCATGGCTTGCTCAAAAGAAGTGGGTTCTGGTTCCTGTATCACCTTGACCATATATGCATAGTGAATGGCTGTAAATCCATCATATTTCAGCCTATCCACAGGATACCTAACTCTGGTAGACCTGCGCAAAGTGGGTTCACTCCCAGGTGCTCTCAAAACATCCGTGGTCTTCCTTACTCCAGGTGTAACAATAGAAGGAATACCCAACTCATCATCAATACTCAGTTCTGAGCCACTGGATTCACCATCCACATAAGAGTGACCTGCATTCACATCAAACATGGGCTAATCTACCTTCTCTTTTCCTTTTCGTGATGCCTGCATACCACTATCTGCATTGCTTTGAGAAGATTCTCCTGATCTCAATCTACCTATCCATGGAGAAGAATGTGAACCACTGCTAGAGGACGCTCCAGGTCCACTAATATCTTGTGACTGCTGCTGAGAATTCTGTGCAACATTACCATTTTGTGCATCTACATTATCAATCACATTTACTGGTTTATACTAGCTACTCATCTCATCAAAAATAACATCTCTGCTCACTGTAAACTTACGAGTAGAAGGGTTATAGCATCTATACCCTTTTTGCTGCAGAGAATAACCAATAAAGATGCACTTCTCAGCTTTTGGATCCAACTTGGATCTCAACTCATCTGGCATATGAACATAGGCAATGCAGTCAAAAATTTTCAAATGAGAAATAACTGGTTTCCTACCAGTATACCTCTCCTCTGGAGTCATGCCATGTATTGCTGCTGTGGGAGTCCTGTTCATTATGTAGACTGCTGTAGCAACTGCCTCAGCCCAATAAAAATCTGGCAAGTCTTTTTCGTTGAGCATGGCACGAGATACCTCTCCAATATGCCTGTTTTTTCTTTCTGCAATTCCATTTTGTTGTGGGGTATGAATGCATGAATATTGCTGCTTTATACCATGCTCCTGCAGGAACCTTGCAAACTCATTTGAGAGGTACTCTCCCCCTCTATCTGACCTTAGGCATTTTATCTGCAGACCTGTTTCTTTTTCAACCATAGCTTTAAGAGTTTTGAAATGCCCAAAAACTTCACTTTTCTTTTTCATAAAATACACCCAAACTTTTCTGCTATAATCATCAATAAAAGTGACAAAATAATGACAGCCTCCAAGAGATGCAGCTTTAGTAGTCCACACATTAGAGTGGATTAATTCCAATGGCTTCTTACTCTCTTGAACATGTCTAGGAAATGGTTTCCTTGCCTGTTTTCCAAACTGACAGGCTTCACATACCTTATGCATTTCTGCAACCTTGAACTTAGGCAATCCTGCAACAATGTTTTGGGCCTGCATTGATTTAAGTCGCTGTACATTAACATGACCAATGCGTTTATGCCAGATATCAATATCTACAACTACACCGGTCCCATGTGCAAACATTGCTGCACTCAATTCAGGCATGTCTGCATCCAATGTAAACATTCTGCCCTTCTTCTTTCCTTTTGCTATCAAGCGACCTTTATTTTTCATATCCTCAACAAAGCATCCATGAGGATTAAATCTGACCTACAAGCCCTGCTCAACCATTTAACCAACAGAAACCAGATTCTTGGTGATATTCGGGACATGAAATACATCGGACATGTATTTCTTTTTCCCATCCTACATAGACAAAGGAATTTTTCCAATCTGCACAATAGGATGTGCAGTATCATCACCAGTCTCCACAAATCCTGGTTTTTCCATTTTCCTTGCATCCTCCATTCATTCTGCATGACCTGTCATGTGGTTTGATGCACCTGAGTCAACATACCACACATCATTGCTTTCTTCTGCACTTATCACAGAATTGTTCATGTGCTGCACCATAAACAAATGCTCATTTCTGTCATCACCCTATCTACTGGAAGATGCATAATTTCCTTGTTGCAGTTTTCCATTCATGATGTCATTCTGCTTTTTATAGCAGTCTTTAGCCATATGACCCATTTTACCACAGTAGTAGCATTCAACATTACTGTTTGCATTTTGGCCTCTTTGCCATCCACCACGACCTCTTTGGCTCCCCCTGCCTCTAGAATTACCACGTCCTCCTCCATAGGACTGGTTTTCTTGAGTTTGCTGCATATTCTGATTTCTACCACGGCCTCCAAATCGGCCTCCTCTACCTCTGCCTCTACCTCTTCCAGCATTTGAGTAGAAGACAGCTTCGTTTGAAGTTCCTCCTGAAGAAAATGCACCACCATTTCTCTGCTCCTCAGAAATTAGAAGAGCAATCAACTCCTCAAAATCAGGAAATCTTTCACGAACTGAAATGGATGTCCGAAACTGTGCATAATCCTTTCCTAGACCATTCAAGGTCAGAGAAACTTAATCATCATCTTCCACTGGCGACCCAATGGAAGCAAGTGCATCTGCAATCTTCTTCACCTTCATGTGGTAGTCATTGATGCTCATATTTTCTCTTTGCACATTATGCAACTCTTGCTTGAGCTGCATTTTCCTGGCTTGCGTATTTGTGCTATACATTTTTGACAAAGTATCCCATGCCTCCTTTGGCGTACTTGCATCCTGAATATGCACAATCATAGAGTCTGAAATACTGATAGACAGCCAGCACATAACTTTCCTGGCTCTCTCATGCCATGCTTTAAATGCCTACATTTGCTGTTGATTGGGAACATCAGGAAGAACTGGTTCTTCTTCATTTCCTGCAACAAATTCCCAATATCCTTTTTCCATAAGGAAATTCGTCATTCTAAACTTCCATGCCTGGAAGTTGTTCTTGTCAAGCTTTTCAGTTACAATCTGTGAAAGAGAATCAGACGCCATTACATAACACTGCGAAAAATTCTGTCACTGCAAAAACTCAGCTTCACCCCACAAGGGCAAATCAGCAAAACTGGCAAAAGTGGTATTTGACCACACAGTCACTTCCTAGTGACGATTTTGCATAAACAGGAACCAAGGATGATTCTGAAACTCCCAATGTCTTTGCGCACAAGCATACGATGCAATTTCTACAGTAACTTTTCACCGACTTGTAGAACAGTGGTCGCACAACATAAAACAGGGCCTTTTCCTGAGTGCGTGCAGAAAACTTTCACCTCCAAAACACGCCCCGAAATGGCCTCAAATCAAAAAAATAGGATCGCCAAGGGCTAAAGCCCTTACCACAGCATATACTGCCCTCTTGCTTCACCGCGAAGGGCGTCTCAACCTGAGACAATGCACTCCTGCAATTTCCGGCTGTGCTACCTGCAGAGATCTGCTCCCAAAACAGAAAATGAAAGCAACATTGCTCCTCTTACCAGAACACCGCGAGCTTGGCTTGCTTTCTTGAGCTCCTTACCACGAACAAGGCTCTGATACCATGTCAAGATTGTGGGAGAGAAGGAAGGAGTCTCACTTGTAGCTTTCTTGCTTGCACAATGGGAGAATACACACAGAGGTGGAGGCTGAAAACAGTTTTTCTCTTCTTAGTTGTGTAAGCCAAAAGAACTCTCATACAAAGAAATAGAAGAACCCTATTTATGGGTCTCAAACCAAAGACAACTAACTAAGGTGGCATACTAACTGAGCCACGAACTAGAGTAGATAAGGATAGCTGTCGTCTAGCTATTATTCATGGGCGGTGTACGAACCGCATCTGCAACTGACAAGTCGGTGACATAAATGCACAAGTCACCCTGGCGTATCACGAGTGGAGCTCGATATCTCAACAACTATTACCAGGCCAGATTTGAGCTATGCTGTTGGATTGGTAAGTCAGTTTATGCAGGCTCCAAGGAAACCACATTTGGATGCGGCTAGACGCATACTCAGG